>NW_010544032.1:0-20817 GCF_000687285.1 Phaethon lepturus | reverse complement strand
AACCACATCAGCTGCTTCTGTTTCCACCCACTATCTCAAGAGGCGGTGAAAAACGAAACGATCCTTCCGAGTCCTTCTGTCTGAGCAGCAGTTTAAGAAGGAGTGCAGGAATCATGGTTGTGACCGATCCATTTGCCTTTTGTTCCTCTAACTCAAGAAAAGGACAGCTGAAAAAATCTCCCCTGATAGAATATTTGACTTATGCCTTTCTTGTTGACTGATTCTCACTTTTACAGCCCTGTCTTTATCTTAAATTAAATCAACTTTAGATATCATTGAAGCCAGACATCCTTTGAAACTTCATGCTGATAGGCAGAGGCAGATATCAGCTAAACAGCAGGTATTAAAATATCAGGATCAACTTTAGGAAAGGAAGAAACAGCTACTTTACAAATGCTTTTTGTTTGTTTGTTTGTTTGTTGTTCTTCCCTGTATTCCTGAAAGGAAAGCAGCAGCACTTTTTGATCTTAGAAGATTGCAATACATTGACGAGCCTAACAAAACTGTTTCCTTTCTTATTGTAAGAGCCCAAATGTGTTATTATTTCCCATCATTTTGCTATTAGATTGCCCTGCAAATTGCAGAACAAAGCAGCTGATATTTAAAAGAAAGAATTCATCTCTTCTCATTTCATGATTCAAAAAGGGACTGGAGAAATGCATGGCATGAAAAATCTGTTGAAGGCATTAAACACTGCCTCTGGCTCAAGAAGTCCCTGGCCTGCAACACGCTGCGGCGTGGGGAAATACCCATATGTATTTTCCCTGTTTATGCAGTCATTCCTTTCTTTCTGTGCTATCTGCTATTGGCAGCTGTTGAAGAAAAGGTACTGGGCAGAATGGAGACCCTCCGTGGGGTCCCGCTCTCGGGGGGACAGAGGAAGGACAGTTACTGAGAGGTGGCACATGTCTGGGGGTACATGGAGAGCCAGGTTTGTCCCAGAGAGATGAGGGTGAGAGTACACCTCGTGGTGAGGTGCTTGGGTCTTCTCTCTTCCCTTAGGCAGAAGGGAACTGGAGCTGCTGGACAATTATCTGCCTGTTTCCTCCTGAGCAAAAGCAAAAGCTTTCCTAAGAAGGCAGGTGCTTCGGTACAAACAGAGGATACTGTTGTTTTGTGAAATTCTTTAACGAAGATTATAGAGACTGTATTCAACATCTTTGAAACGTGACGTCTTTGATCGGCTGCGTGTGCGAAGATGGGCTGAGGTGAAAGGCAGGGAGAGAATGCACAGTTCCTTTTAATTAAAATGATTGATTACTACAGTGTGTGATAGTCAGAAACTGATTAATGTTCTTAATTAATTACTTTATTTGCGGGTTTCTTTTTAAATCTCTTGTGGGTATACGTTATCAATACCTTCCTTTTCTAAAACAAATTATTTTTTCTTTCTTTTTTTAGGACAGTTTATTCAGATAGCCACATTCAGAATTACAGACATTAGAAATCTGAGGCTGCTTATTTATAGGCAGGAGATTTAACTAATTATTATCTAAAACATACGACCTTCTAATAACCTTCCCCAGAAAGGCAAGATGCAGAATGAGACAGTAGTCATTACAGAAGTCATGAATGTCAAAATACGGCCTCTGAGTAACAGTTTAGTCACTGATTAGTTAATGCTGGTCAGTGTGTTGCCCTTTAGGAGGACAAGGTATAAATCCCAGTTGATGACTGACCTTACCACCCTCCTGCATGATGGGCCAGGGCTCCTTGCCACAGCCTGGTCCTGCCAGAGCATCCCCTCCCTCCCGTGGTGCTGCCCAGGAGGTGACAGCCCTGCGTCCCCCAGGACTCGGCAGCCCTACTCAGCGGGGGGATGCTGAGGGACCAGGGGCTTTTCAGGGGTTGCTGCTCTCAGCTGAATCAAGAAGAGGAGATATGTACACACCTAGGGTTTGGCAAGGGTGATGCCAAATTGGTCACCTGGTTGATATTGTTTCTGTTGAATTAGGTAAGCATGAAAACAGTATGTCTTCACTGCAGCCTCTGGTCCCATCGCACATCCTGTGCACAGTGCTGTGCTGTCAGACCAAGGGTCCCGGTCTCTCCAGGATTTCTGATTCTTCTCTTTAATGGAAGTTGTTGGAAGAAAATATCTCTTAACCTTCAAATTTAGCAACACTGGAGCAAGAAATTTGAATCACCCAGCTGCTTGATACCTGGTTAAATACCACTCAGCTTCTTGGCAATAGCTAAATTCACCTTCATTAGGTAGATTTGATGCCAGTGCCACTCTCCTGAAGCTGCAGTCATCACCAGTCATTATTGTTCCCTTTAAAAGATCCTGGGAGATGCCTTGCCGAAGGGCCTGCCCTGGATCAGGCATTTCCAGGGAAGACAGAAGATCCTATAATTTTTCTTCTATCACTCGTCCTTCCTTCCTCAAGCCAAAGCAACTCCTCCCGTGTGGTGCAAAAGCTCATCCGCTCCCTGTAAGTCTTCTCTCTCATTTCTTTTTAAACATGCCTCTGTGATTGCAGGAGCCTTTCACAATACATATGTGTGCTCCTGCATCGCCAGAGTAACTCTGTGGAGGATGCTGTGGAGGCTTGGTTATGGAAAGAAATACTCATTCTTCCCAGTGCAGGGTGGTCTGTCGCTTCCCCATGCCAGCCCCATCCCTGGTAACATTCCAGGTCAGGTTGGACGGGGTTCTGAGCAGCCTGGTCTAGTTGAAGATGTCCCTGCTCACTGCAGGGGGGTTGGACTAGATGACCTTCAAAAGTCCCTTCCAACGCAAACTATTCTGTGATTCTGTGATTGCCTCGCAGCTCTGACACAGAGCCTGCAGGCAGGTATTCGGCGTTTTATCGGCTGAAGGAGGAACTGGATCAGCTCCATCCATTCAGAAGCCTTCAGCATTAGATATTTGTCTTCTGCTTTAAATTCAGCCCATGGATGTCGTACCCCTACCTACAAGGGTAGTCCCCTTGGCATAGTGAGTGCTTGCGTCTGAGACGGGCACGTCCCCACCACGGTTTCCTGTGCTGTGAGGAGGTTAAGGAATATTACATGGTGAGGCAGGAGGCTGCTTTTTTTGCCATCCATAAGTTCTCCATGCTCATCAAGTTCGAAAGCCTAGGGCAAGATTAATTAAAATCAATGGAGCAAAGCAAATTAAGCACTTAAAAGTGCTCTTTGGGGGCTATCAAAACCAGAGTACTTCAAAATAAATATTCAAATGTCTGGGGCTTGTTATGAGACTATTTCATCGCTCAGACCATTCATTTTCCCTCTCCCTTATTTCTTCATCTGTTTTTCACAGGGCTCAGCAGATGCTCTTTCCTCAGCGTTTCGCACCAGCATCTCTCTCTGCAAACTCAGGACTCCGCTCCCACACACCTAAAATAAAAATCACACTCCAATCACACAGCCTAATCCAGCAACTCTTACTCATGCTAGTAAGCCTTGCAGAGATATAAATAGCACTGTCCAGGTTAATGGGATGGTTTGTGAGAAACAAGCAGCAGGCTCACCATTCTAAGTAGCAATCTTGGAATGAAAATCTGCGTTTTGTTTTGACTAGAAGCAGCACAATTTTGTATTGTGTATATATGATTATCAGGAAAAATCCTATTGCTTGCAGATATTTCCGAATGCCTTAAGCTGTCTCCCCAGTTGTCTTCCAGACTAAAGTCCAGACTAGACCGAGCATCCTCCGTACAGGAGGACTTCGAAGGATAGATATCCACTCTACGAAATCTCAGCTCTGTTTGGTTTTCTTTTTTAATTCAGTCTGTGCTTTTGTGCCACCTGTGTGATCCTGTATCACCCTGCCTGGTAGGACAATCTGTTCACTAACATATGCCTGCTTCTGCTTGAGGTCTTAGTGACCGTAATGATTCCAGCCACAGAGTCCATCACCTGTGGATGGACTTAACTCGATACTTCCTAGTATAATTCCAGGTGTTATGGGGGGGCTATGAAGGTGATCCTTGAAATCTCTAGCAAAATAGTCATCGTCTACTTAGACTGTATTCAACCTGATTACACAAGGTGAGCGGTGGCACTCAGAATTCCACTGCGTATTGAGCAAACCTTATATTGAACTTACCACTTGAAGGAAGGAATCTGGAGATAAATCCTCCAGATTGCACTGTGTCCTTGGCTCCGTGTGGTAGGAAGGAGGCTGTGAGTCCCCAGGGTCCTGTCTGCTTGTCTGTAAACCATGTGCTGCACTGGGCTGTGTATATTCTGAGTAACCAGGCTTCTTTCAGTGCTAAAGCAGTGGTATTGCAAGATGAGTGGGAAACACTTATGGTTACCTGCAGCCCAAACTATGCTCTTGTTATTTTTGGTATCAGAAAAGATCAACACACATTTCGAGCTACCCCATCAAGTTGTTACTTGAGATCTTTCTTTTTTCCCCTCTTAAATAATTTTCTGAGTTCTCGCCATTTAGCTGGGAGATTGGAGTGACGCTGAAGGGTGCTACGCTGGTGCCAGTCAGAATGAAAGCTTGCTTTCAGAAGGCTCCTTTGCTTCCCGAGAGTGAGAGATTGCTACCCACAACAGATCTACTGGACCCCTGGCTCCCGTAATAAACTTGTAGCTTCTGAATACAATTTTTATTTTGGAAAAAAAATTTGCTTGTTTTCCTCTGCTGAAGTTAAATGCATGACAGTTTGCTCAAATCAATGCAGAGACATCATAAAAACTGTGTGATGTGAGCCACTGTACAGAGAGACTTCACTGTGGGGACAGTGCAGCGTTGACCCAGGACTTCATTATGAGTATACTATAGTTTTGATCCTTACTGAATTTCTCTTTTTCAAGTGCAGACATCTGAAAGTGTGAGGTGCAATTTTGTACATGAAGCTTGAACAGGAAATAAATTGGGGGTTAATATGTGGCCTAGGTGAATGAATACATACACTAAATTCTCCTAGGGACACACCAGTCTAAAAGGTTCAGCTCAATAATCTACAATTAACAGTTTCTGGATTAATAAATTGCATCATGAAGCGTGATGGAAGGCCACCAACGGTAACACAAGTGCTTCCAGGGACTTAGCAACTCCGATCGGTTTCTGGATTTTGTAGGTGTAGTTGACAGACAAGAGAAAGGAAGGAAAAAAGTAACCAATTCAGATAGAAAACCTTTTCAGTGGCAAATTGCAGAGCTCTTTCTTTACTATGAGGACATTTTGATAGAAAAATGAACAACTTGGTTAAAAAAGTGGATACTTTCAAGGTTTTAGTTGTTGAAAATCTGGAGAATACTGAATCTAAGTCTTCAGAGACCTTCCTCTAATTACCTCTACTAATTATTTCAAGGGGTATGGCTACCAAAGAATACCCATTAGCTGTCTTCATGGGAGAGAAAAAGACTTTTTGCCTCCCTTCACTGCTTTTAAAACACAGGAAGCTAAAACCAAGAAATTTACCTATACGAATTTCTGCATTAGGGACTAACGAACCTTTCTAATTTTTAAAGAGTCTTTTCAAGATTTGGGTCTTGTATTGGTGTGTTACCCTTACAAATACTCATCTGGATAGGGAAGAGCATACTGACAATTTGCCTTCCTGAGGAAAGTTTAGACTTATTCCAGTTAATAAAAATTAGTCAAACATTACAGAAAAATTCTTTCTGATCAATTTATACTTTGAAATAAGTAATTCAGTTTGGGCTGACTTGCACACAGCGTTTGCTTTTCATAAAAATTTGAGCGATGAAGTTTTACTGGTATGGATGCTCACAACAAGTGAATACATACACTAAATATTCAATTAATATTGCTTGTTTTCACACGGCAATTAAAGATCCTCACTGGGACTGGAGCCCCCAGGAGCCAGTTTACATGAGGAAATGTCCAAGACCCCATCCTATAATTCATGGCTTCCTTTTCAAGGCCAGGGTCTCTGCCCTTCCTGTCTAATTCCTTCTCCCCTCTCTGGTCCCACATTTAAAAAAGCTCACAGATGAAAAAATGAAAAAATAAAATCTAAGCTTCCTCGTCCTATGCCCTGCCCAAAACTTCTTTTATCCATGTACCTCTTTCTCTGTATTTAATATTGACACAAACATGTGGCTTCTTTGGAAAATTCTAATTCTGCAAATTTCAATGTTCAGGTGTTTGTAGAGGAAAATCTATTTTACCTAGGCAGCATTTGCTCTTCTGCTGTCCTCGGAAGTCATATAAATATTACAATCATGTACGGACAGATAGACATACCACTGTTGTTCTCCCATCTAATGAAGAGGAATATGAAGTAAAAAGGCTTCACCATATAGATCTTATTATTTAGAAAGATTACTAAATTATAGACTCGTGACTTCCTCAGACCACCAAACTGACCAGCCTTGCTCAAATAGCAGCTTTTGGCAAGAAAATGTCCCAAAAGGGCAGACATACCGCGAAGGCTGTGGGAGCCCTCTGTACGGTCTTGTAAATACTGTAAATTAAATGGCTGATATTTGGCTCAGTGGAAAGCTAAGGCCTGAAGCCATCTCACCAGGCTTTGCTTTGAGAAAGTTAATCTAGTGTAAGTTGGTTTTCTAGGCTTCCTCAACAGTTAATGGAGAGAGTGAAGGTCCGTACCTCCAAGGAGTGAATTTTGCCGTGCTGAGATTAGTGCCCGAGCTGCACAGGATGAGTCAGTCTCCAGATTTGCTTCTTTCTTTTCATGGAGTGGCAGACAACAGGCTTAGATGAGAAGCGCTGCTCCTGCATGCTTCCTGTGAGGCAGGACGGATGCCGCTGAGCAGGTGAATCCTTGATGGAGTTCTCCATAGTGCCGGGAACCACACAAGAAGCTCTGGTTTCTGCCAGACAGCATCAATTACTGGCAAAGCACTGCTGCTGAGCCCCAGCAGCACACGGGGGCATCGTGCCCAGGTTCAGGTGCCCTCCGCAAGCCGATGGCTGGGAAGCGTGAAATGGGTGATAGACAACCTGTGGTGGGACGAGACCAGCCATGGACCCCTGGGTCAGCCCTCAGAGAGGCAGAAACTGCCAGGAGGGGTCCGTCTCCCCATCCCAACATCAGCAGATCACGGGGGGAGAAGACGCTTTGGTCAGCAAGAGAAGGCTGAATTAATATGCAAACAGTAATAGCTATTTTTCCAAAACTTGCTTTTCTGGTTGTCCAGGAGGTGCCGGGGTTGCTGGCTGTGTGCATGTCTGTCACAGGAGAGCACTGCTAGCCATGCACAGCGCTCCTGAAATTGCCGTCAGAGCAGGGCTCCGTCCTTCCCTGCATTACGGGCTGTAAAAGTGGCTGCCAAGAGCGTTTTATTCTCCTGATTCAGTCCCAGTTGAGGGTTACAGAGAGGAAGGAAAAAGGCTCGCGGTGGTAGTCCTGCCCGCAGCCCAGCTCCTGTGTCTGTTAGTGGGGGACTCCGCCGTAAGCATCGTCCCTGCGCACTTGCCAGGTGAGAACGTGTTATCTGTCACGGTCTGTGACAAAAGCATTTTCACCTGTAGCAAATCTGATCGGTTTAGAAACTCGTTACAGCCTTTTCCAAAATACTTTCCTTTAAATACTTCTCCCTAGACACAGAATTCTTCCTCACCACCAAAATAAAAATAATGTTGAAGTTACAATGAACTGCTATTGTTCAAAAGCCAGTATGCTGTAATAATCATATTAATTCTCTTTTATCGACGCTTAAATGAAAACCTGCCACTGTTCGGTTTCCCTGGTTACAGTGACTTTCTGTTATTCGGGTGCGAATTTATGACATTAAATACGATGTCTTATTGTGCTGTGCTAAAGGTTAGACGGGATGGGTGAGCTTTTGTCTGAGTAAAAACAACATACTATATTAACTTGCATAAAAATGGTAGCATTTACGCTATGTGCATGTTTGTATTTTTTAAACAGTTAGTGGAGTACTTCTTAATCAACAGAATAGTGAAACTGGGAAAACATTATTGTGCTTGGTTACCAAAGATACAGGTTTTGTATCAAATTTGATGAATATTTGATTTACATCCTTGTAATCTTAAGCAAAGGCAAATGGGTATTCTGAATATATAGGAGAATTTTGCTTTTGGTGGTCATAAGGTACATTCTGTATTGCTGCTTCAGGTTCAGCAACGAGTGAATGGTGGCAGCTTTCTTACCTGCAGTACTGCAGGTTGGGATGGTTAGGAAACGCTTTCAGAACACCCTTTGCAGGCACGTGAAAGCAATGGGGACAGCTTGCAGGGTTAAACACTTCCCACATTTATACTTCCATTCCACCATCCCTTCCAGTGCTGGTGTGGATGCAATGACTTCTCTTGCCCACAGGCTGCCATTTAGACCATCCCGTTTTAGAAGGTTACAGCTGAAAATATTGCAAATCTCATTCCTTCTTCCCTCTCATAATGTATGCTTAGCATACATTGCCTTTCATTCCACCTGGACAATGAAAATTGGTTACACAGAGGGTTTTGCAACATCTACTTTAGCACTGTATGAATGAATGGTTGGAATTAGGCAGCCTTAAATGTTTGCACCGTGTGGTTCTTTCCATAATACTTCCATGATAGCATTGCTTTGGCTAGCAACTTCTCTTGTACTTAGGGATTGTTTGTGGATTTGCTTATTTGACAAATATTCCTGCTGTATAAAAGGGAAAAGGCAGTCTATTTTGAGTTTTACCCAATTACGTTACGTAATTCCATAAAAGACAGAAATTAGTCTCTTCAGTTTTGTCAACTGCTGTACGCTGTTCTGACATCAACATTACCTAACATCTTCAATCAAACCATAATTTCCTTGTGCCTGGTATCCTGTCTTTGACAGCTGAGTGCAGAAAAAGTATAAATGAAGACGAATAGGCCTTCAAAGGATGCGTTGTGGGTTTTTTCTTACCAGAAAGACAGAGTGTAAGGTGAGCTTTATGGATTAGGTAACACTTTTGGTTGTCCAAACTCCTGGCCTGGCATGGGGTTGTTGACTAATGGTTGCTTATTTTTAGGCTTAAATAAAAATGATCCATCCAGAAATAGCAAGGAAGATTTTCTATGTGATGGATCAGGAGTTGATAAACTTCCTGTCCTAGCAGCTGAAGCGGAGCCCCTGCTCTGAAGGCGGTCAGAGGGTACGGACATGTTGTGCAAGCCCTTCCATCTTACGGACAGCTAAGATAGCTGCACGCAAGCTTTGCTGCACAAAGGCGGCGGCTGGCTCTGCAAGTCGCAGCCACGTTCGTACGGTGCTATGCCCAGGCTCATCAGCCCTACCCCTCAGCAGAGCACATATCCACACTGACGACCTGTGTTGCTCCCTGCCTCAGGGCTTGCTACATCAGCATTATCTGGGGAAACTCTGCACTTTCTTGTACTGCGCGTTACCAGCCTACCTGTACCTTGGGAGAACTGCGGATGTCCTTCCTGACAAGTAAGCTACAAAGCAGCTGTGCAACATCCCTGACCAGGCCACTATAAGAAGTGCATCTCTGATTAAGAGTCGCTATTTTCCTCCCCAGTGCATTTTGCACAGTGGAATTGGGTTGAATTTCCTTCAGGCATTGCTCAGCTTCTGTGGGGTCTCTGTGGCTGCATGTATTTCTGTTCAGTGCAGTGGTGTTAAGAGGAAGCAGCAGCTGGAGAGCTGGAAGGAATGCGAAGAACAAGGAGCCAGCAGTAGAAACAAAAGAGTCTCTGAGAGCAATCGCTCATCTCAGTACCTCATAGTCTTGAAGAGACTTCCAGAGAGTTGTACATGCCTAGTTGTCAAGATGAGAGCCTTACTGGCAAAAATAACCTTAAAAGTAATACAACAAAAGGTCACACCAAATAAAATTTGTTAATGCAGTTTCTTTCTTAACACGTACACAGCCTTTTGTACATTAACGACACTTTCTAAATATTTAAAAATTCAGTCACATGAGTCAATTTGCATGACATTCCTCTTACCTAATTGTAGCTGTTTAGGTGGTGTTGCTGGGGGTAGAAAGGAAGGTACTTGCAGGGTGATTCATTCAGCCAACACCTCGTTTGGGTTCACCTACAAGTGCCCAGCTAGGCTGTCACATTCAGCTTGTCGACGTCATCCAACTCTGTGAGAAACACATGAAAATCAGTTAGACATGCCACATAAAGCAAGAGATAAGGAGAGCTTTCAGTTTAGCTTTGTGTGATATTTAACAAAAATACCCTATGGACTCTTCTGTATAACAAGATTTTTAGCCTGGTTTCCCCTTGAAATGAGGCATATGATATCACGTTGTCTTCCTATCTGTCATGTCCTTCTCAGAAATTTTATTATCTTGGGTATATGGGTATACTTCAGTCAGATCGGCAGAGCGGAGACCCAAATGTCATATCTTCCTGAGAGGTCTGACACTGACTACTTTGACAAAAGTCACAAATTAGTATATTCACTGAATGAAAAACAGCAACAAGAGCTTGGTGGCTATCAGTTTGACCTCGTGGTTGGCTGGTGACAACCTACGTACTGACAAGTCAATAAACACACATGGAGGTGAGAACCAGTTACAGCATATGCTGCTTTTTATCTGGTCAGCAGTTAGGAGATAAGGGAGTTAAGGAGATATCTTTATGCTTGGGGAATTTGAAGAGGAGGGGTAAGAGACTTGGAGATATTGAGGTGTTGCATCTGAGAGCTAGTGATATAGGACACAAAGCCCTGAAAAGATGGCTTAGTTCTGCTGCTCACAAAAAAAACACCCTTTTAGCCTGTATTTTTAATGTCACTGGATTAAATACAAACCAACATTTGCACTTCACAGCACCTACCTTAGAACTGATGCACAAAATAATGATGAACCCACACAGCTGTTTGTAGAGTAGTCTCAAATTATCCTCTCATGTATCTGTATGCACATCATCCATGTTGAATTCTCTGAATTCAGCATCCTTCCAGGACATGATTACTTAAAGCACTGCCCATATACCAATTTCTCAGTATAACCTGAATATTAATATTTTACAAGTTTGAAATGGTTGAACATCAACACAATTTACAGAGTCTATTTTAATTATCTTGAACAAACAGTTATCATTTCAGTTCTGTAACTATGGAAATGAAAAGAATAAGTCAGGATGGAAAAATAAATGACAGAATCATCTGCACAGAGATGATAATAGATGGGTTAAATAAGGGCCAAGAGAGCAGAATGGTGGAAAGTGTGAAATGGTGACCCAGTTTCTAGAAAGATTAATAGTAAGGGCCATTATTTTGCTGTTCAGTTTGAAATGAGATTCCCCATTGACTTAAAAATTGAGCCAGGATATTGCCAGGATATTCCCATTACTTTTTTACTTATCTTTTGCTGTTCTTGAGGAGAACCTTCTTGCTGGCATAATATTTTTTTACTGTTTTTCTTTTCTTTCCTCCTATATACCTCCTCCTGGCTACACTTTCTTCATTTCTTTTACCAGTCTTCTCTCCATCTCTCCAGCAGAGCCTCCTCTCTCAAGACAGCCTCTCATTCCTCCTCCTTCCCACTCTAGCCAGTCCAGTCTCTTTTCCAGCAGCCCAGTCAGTCTTCTCACTCTTAAAGGCCAAAGGGTTTGTCAACAGTTCGGCTTTTCCCATCCTCACTCAACACCCTCCGGAGTATTCGTTTCTGTCATCTTCCCTATGAAAAATGAGAGAAATTTAAGCAAACAAATGTGATAATATCTTCATGCCCCACTGAACTATCCCATCATCTTCTTGTTGCCACCTTATCTTTATTAGCTCTGCCTTCTACCATCTATCTGCCTTGTCTTGGGTAGTAAACTACATGCAGTCCTAGGAGCAAACTCTTTGAATCAGCAGAAGTATCTTTCCTTTCAATGATCTATGGCAAGTAATGTAAGTGAGAGTATATTCCATACTGCTAACTACTACATATTTCACAAGCTCTGAATTTGATGAATCGACACCAGGGAAACCCACTATTTTTCTATTCCCCACACAGTGTGTTTAGATTTTACTGTTGTGATCAAGTGACACTTAGCTCATTTGAACTGACTTATGTACAATTCTCAGTCTTCGATTCCCTCATTCTAATCAACAGCTTAATAACATGCAGTAAATAGTCATCACGCTTGATCGTGGCATCACGCTGCACATTGAGGCAGCGATCTTGAACTCAAGGACAAAACACATTCTGGATCCACCCTTGTTGTGCCAGAGACTGATTTTCATTTTCCTTGGCAGCCAGGAGGAAAGCTAGTCATGCGGTGCAGTAGATGTGTAACTTTGCTTTTGGGTTTTTTTTTTTAAGTCAAAGATCAAATTTGGCACAGGTTTGTATTTTCTGTACAAAAATTAGTATCTGTAGGTAGTTAAATGAATGCTAGAGAAAGCGGCTCTAGGTCAGTAAGCTTTATGGGTTGTAGAACGCTTGGGCAAAAGCCTGTTTGAAAAGTGCTAATGTGAGTTAATTTTAGAGTGACTTCTCAAGCAGAGTTCATCAGTTATTCCTATTAGATGTCACAAATTGGAAATACATACTGTCCCCCTGAAAACTCATTATGTAGCTGTTTGTTTCCATTACAGCATTAACTGAAACATCCATTCAAATTAATTTCTTCAGACTTCTTATAATTTCGCATTATAAGACTAGGGCATCTTGAAGAATAAATATACCAGATGGATATATTGATGACACCAGGATGTACTTTTATTTGTTAAGCTGTAATGACGTCATTATGCTATAAATGACATCATTATGCTGTAATGACATCCGTGCCAGTAATATCACACTAAACAACATTTTTAGTCAAGGAACACTAAATCTGTAAATCTACAGGTTAAATTTACCATTTCAATAAATATACAACACACACATATCACAGGCTGAGCTATGTGTGTGCAGATCTGTGGATGCTACAGGCAAAACACTGCCTGTGGTAACCTGCCTTCAGTAGCTCAACATCTCTGTGTGTTATGGTTGGTGAGTTATAGATGCTGCTTGAATTTTATCTTTAATTTTCTGGTTTTGAATTACAGTCAAAATCATAATGTTGCGGTTAATAACTAGCAACAGTTTGACAAACTGGATGACACAATTTGTTGCCGAGATAAAGAATTTCTTCCAACTGGAAAACAGAACATCACTCATAGTCTAAAAGAATCGTGTGCGGAAAGTGTATCTTTTAATGGGAAACTGGCACTGATGTAATAAGTAAGTGTATAATTGCATTTTTTAAAATTATTTCCCAAACTGCTCTTAGCAGGGGGACATCTGTTCAGATTGTCATTCATATGCTTTTTATTGTTTAGATCCTGCTCCTGGGGGTTACCTTTGCATTGCTTACAGACAAAAATAATTTTCTATTCAAAATTATTCATTCAAAGAAAATAAATAATTTACCAGGGGAAAGTTATACTTTTCGAGAATGTGAACTCAAAAAGTGTTACGAAATTTGGTTGTGGTCCTCGCATCTGGTGTGACTTACCTCCCTGCTCCTGTCAGTGCATTGTGCTTTATTGTTTAAACTTCCTTCAACGTTTGCGTGTGATGTGTCTGAGATACCATGAATGTCTTGGTACTAATTAGAGAGAAAACACAGTTACATGGATGACTGGGGGGGTGGCGTGTAAAGATCAAAAGAAGGAAAATCCAAAGTTCACAAAATCTTTCAACCCAATTTTGATCGTATTTTGAATTATCAGACAGAGTATATTTGCAATTTAAATGTTTGGACATGACTTATCCAGAAGCAAATAATCATTTGGGGGTCATATTGAGCATTTTAACAGGGCTGAAGGATAATAGAATAAATCTTGCACTAATATACATCCTACGTAACTCCATCAGGGACAAAACAGTTATAAAAACATGTGGCCAACGCCTGCAGTAATGTTTTTCTTTTCAGACACACTGTAACATAACAGTGTTTCTATATTAGAAATACTGGCTTAACCAAAGAAAAAATTAAAATCTGGTTAAACTGATGCCGTGTCCCATGAGCCCAACATGTAAACCTCATGCATGAGTATATAAACACGCCATTTATTACACGGCAGATGATCATGCAGTTTGTGATAGAAAGCTGCATGTTGCCTAAATCCCTCTGAGACATCTACCTGTAGCTGGAGAGGCCTTTGACCAGAAAGAGAAAAGCAATTTTTGAGTAAAGTATCTGAAATATCCCTTGGCTGAATAAGATGAACTGCCATCCTCTATCTCTAAAGCTATCTGTCTTGTAATTCCTTCCAGCCAGATCATTCTTCTGTGGCCCAGATTCTGTTAACATTATATTAAATTTATTGCACATTCATTATTCTATTTAAAATATGAGACTAACTCCGGTGTAACTGCACTGGGTGAGATCAGGATTTGTCTATGGTTGGTGTACAAATGGAAACTCACGTACTTTGGAAATAGATATGCTGAGGGAACTGAAAACTCTAAAGATAATAAGGAGAGTTGTATTTAAGAAGGCTTAAGTAGGCTTTACTTTTAATCCTTTTTTTAAAAACAGACATGCTGAACAATTATTCATTCAGAAATGGTAAACTATCAAAAAAGACAATGCTATAAGGTAAGAACTACAATGAAATAAGGCTAAAATCCCTTCTAATATGGTTATAGTTACACATTAGGATATTCATGATCTATCAAGAGCATTAACAGCATCCAAACCCTGGCTCATCTATACACAGTTTGTTTAACAGAGCAGAGATAGCATATTTAACACAGCTGGAACCAAAGTATTTATTTTCTTTTACAGTAGTAAATGTCTACCTTTGCTTCCTGGCTTATTATTTCTACAGCAGAGGAAAATAAACCACTAGACCATGGAGTTGGAGACAGAAAAGAGGCATGACAAAAACTCTAAGGGTGATGAATAAATTTCCAATTAGAGACAGAGCTGTTGGTAGTGCATGGGTACTCTGGCCTTCCTCAGCTACAGTTAGCACTTCGTGGCTTTCTTCATGGCACTTCATGCAGTCTGGATTTACACTGCAGAGACATTATGTTTGACAGACCAGAAGAAAGACTTTAGAAACACTAGCTCAGAAAAAAATTGTAATACACCGTGGAAGAAAATGAAAGCGTCTTCCAATTCACTGGCATGTGTATAGTGCCTCAAAAAGCCTCTCTAATTAAAAATCACTTGTTACTTATTTCAGGTAATATGCAGGAATGTATTCCAGTTTATTGTCTTTTTTGTGACGAAAATTTAATTCTGTCCCAGACCTAGTCAGAGCTGTGTTATTCCCTCATTTGCTCAAATGCCAGTGCAAATAAAAACAGGGGAGATGCACAGGGCAGTGTTCAGCTTTCAGATTAATACTTTGACTTAGATGTCTATATGTGGAGGACTACATGCCCACTCAGTGTCCAGTAACTCCCAGTATAGTTGATGGAGATGTAGTCAGTACAGTCAGTGGAACATGGAGAACTATTCAGCTCACCTGGAAGCAGGCACTTAATATTCATGAGTGAATTGCCACCTGGACTCCTCTGACTGTATTAACCACATCTCCATGGACTACAGTTGGAGTGTAAACAGTTCAATTTGACTGTCTCAGCCTCTGTGTACATTTCTGGCTTGAGTGCTTGTTGTTCTTCCTCATGTCAGAATGAATTACTGAATGGAGCTAAAAAAATGTTGAATTATGTCAATGTTATTTGGTAATATTATGAGCAAGAAACTGTTACGTAGCTATGGAGTTTGGCTGCTTAACCAGATCTACCTGAGTGTTTGAAGCACCCAAAACTGATGTGCTTAAAATCACCAGTTGCAATTTTCTATCTTTCCATACCTAATTTCCTATGAGTCCTACATTTTTAAAGAGCCAAAGGACCATAGTTATCATCTACATTGAGTCTCTGCTGAACACAGATGATGACTGTGTCAGTAGGTCAAGGGCCAAGATTTAAAGGCATCATTCCCCCTAGTTGCTCCCCTTAATGCTACTAGATTTGGATTCACTCCAGGTTGTGGACTAAGGAGGACTCATGCAGCTGTGCAGCCGTGTACCTCCCACCATGGGCTATGGCTATAGCCAACCCTCCACTTATGGAACAAATGCATCTCAAAAGTTTTTAGTCTCCCTGTGCTGGTTTGAGAAGGGCATGAGGTGGGGAATGGAGAGCTCACCTTGGAGCCTTTGAAGCTCTAGTGTTCAAGACAAGGATTGTATTGCTGCAGCTTGAATCTGGATGCTGAAATACCAAAAATGTCCTGTATGTCCCCATGAATAACTGTTCACTTTGAATATTTTTGAGTGAAGGGACCTAAAAAAAATTGTATCTTGCACAATTTTTATATGAAGTTGATGAAGCAAACTTCCTATTTCTTCATAATGTGTGCAGAGGGACTGACCCTGGTGCCATTTAATCAATTTTGCACTTGACTTCAGTAGAAGCTAAGATGGGCTCACAGTGAATGCACATCCAGGGGAAATCACACATTTCAAAGAAATGTTTATCTAATTTAAAAGAAATTCCTTATTTCTTTATTTTGACAGACAGTATTCTCAGTACTTCAGGCTGGCTTATACATGTTGCCTTATCTACAATGTATTTACGTAGAAAAATCTAAGCTCAGCTTCATCCTTTGATGTTGGAGGAGGTGTTTATCATGGTTTTACTTGGTAAATTCCTTCCCAGCCAAATGTACTGAAGTACTAGAGTGTCACACTGTGAAGCACAGTCTGAGTAGTTAATATTACCTGGAGCACACACGGGATAAAATGCTGTGACAATATTTTATGCTTGCAGCTTTCCAGATCTTGTGCATATGTACTTACAAACGTTAGATACCTTGCATGTATTTCATCAATGTTGGCCGTAATATAAATCTTCCTTGAGCAAATTACACAATAGTATCTACATAGTAAGTAAAATGTACCAATACATCTGAGAGTGTTGCCTGGAGTTTGAAGCTGTTACAAGCATTATGATCCTAGACACTATTATTAACTTATCAAGGTATTTAAATATGTCAAATTAGATGTCTGACAGCAGAAGGCTGGTTAACATTGCAGAAAGGAAAAAAGCAGTGTTCAAACATTCCTCCTTACACAAAAGCTTTAGAAACAGTGTTATGTATGGGGCCTGAAATTAGTCTGCTCAGGTCTGGTGTGCTTTAAAAGAACAATGAGTGAATCTCATGCATTTGAAAGTGAAGCCCTGATAACACCGTTCGTGACTCCTCTCCCGCAAATCAGCCCTATGTGTGCTGACACCAGCGGGTCACCACAGCAGTGCAAGGAGGGTCTGCCCACCTCGCGAAGAGGCTATGCCAGAGCAGGGCTGAAGTGCAGTCTTTCGGTGATGTATCTGTGCTGAATCCAGAAGGTTTCCTATCATAAATGTCAGGGTTTGGGGTGCAAAAACATGGTGCCCTGAAGGTTTCCCTTTTTACACAAGGCTGGGATTTAGGAACAAGTTGTAGCATGTAGAACAGACCCTACAATGTGTTTGCCAGGTCC
Organism: Phaethon lepturus; assembly: GCF_000687285.1. Taxonomy (NCBI): domain Eukaryota; kingdom Metazoa; phylum Chordata; class Aves; order Phaethontiformes; family Phaethontidae; genus Phaethon; species Phaethon lepturus. The sequence continues at coordinate 3,475 of NW_010544032.1, read as the reverse complement.
TACTGCCTGAAGAAGGAGTGATGCTAGCAGTGTCAGAAGGGATTTCCTTCTTGTGATGAGCATCTGGGTTGAACATCCAGTTCATGGGTCCTGTGGCTGTGGGAGACGAGGCTGGGCACAGGTTTCTCTATGCATTGGCCCCACTGTGGGTCCCAACAGATGGCTGAAGTGGTGAATTTCTTTTAATTTACTTGTAATTATTTTATCTGCATACCACCCTTCAGGTGTACTTGCAATACTTCTGTTTAAGAAAATGTCAAAATCTTTCACATTGAGGTAACTATTTACAGACGTTGTGAGATTCACAGAGAAATTGTGAGAGCTAACACCACTGATACATAGCGTGCTTGAAATGAAGGCTGCTATCAAGCCCTGAAGTGCTACCACTCAACATTCCCATGCGTTAGGGGCAGTCAGCCAGAGGCGACATTTGAAGATGCTGTGATTTTTCTCCAGCAGGAACAAATACATAGTTTCTCTCACGGTCTAAGATAAATATTTCACTTACTGATGTGTCTCACAGAATTTACGACTGTTGCATCAGCAGAGATAAAAATGCAGCAGTCATGGGTTAAAATATTGCATCTCCTGAAACAGGGTTTGGGATAGCAAATTTACTAATTTTTCTTTTCCATATTGGGAGACGCAAATACTCAACAGCGTTTCAGTTTGCAAACATTTGCTATGACTGTTCATAAGAGCAAATGGAGCACTGGGCCCTTACCAAGTTCAAATATTTCTTTCAGAATTAGGCCTACAGCTGTAATCTGTGAACACTGGAGCTAGGGAGAGAGAAAAGACTTTAAACTCTGGCAATTTGACTTTGAATTCAAGCATAATGAAGCAGAACAAAAAAAAACACAGATTTGAGGAACAGCAAATAAAAGGCATAAAAACTACTAATCCTTCTGGAAAAAACATCAGAAGGAGGAAATCTGCCACAAGTTCAGGAAGATGATCAAAGCATAAAGTCTCTGAGAAGTCTCTGATAGAAGTCTCAGAGAAGACAAGGATATTCTAGGGGAAAAAAAAAAAATCTTCTGTACACACAGTTACTTTGGAGGAGTTTGGGGAGGTTCCCACACTGGAAATCTTCCTTCCAGGCAACTTATCAGATGCTCTTTTCCAAACTGAAATGGAGATAGCAAAGTTCATGGAACAAATAGGCAAAATGAATAACGTGTCAGAAGGATCAACAGGAACAGATATGCCAAAGAATTTTAAAGGAATTCAAGGATTAAGTATTCAACATTTCAGCAGTGTGTCTAACCTCTTGTTTGAAATTGCCTTGGTACCAGAGGTGTGGAAGATAGTAAATTTATACCAGTTTTCGAAGGTTTCAGAGGAGAAAAAAGGAACTGCAGAACACTACTGGGCAAAGTGGTAGAAATTTTGAATTAACAGCCACATTGGAAAATATGACATAAATATTGGGAATAGTCAACGTGTATTTTAGAAACAGAAATTAGGATTCAGTAGAGTAGCTCTGAAAATTCTCAGACAACAACATTGCTGAGCAGAGGCAGCAAACCTCTCCCATACCAGGACAGACTGAAGACGCCAGGGCTCTCCATCCTTGCAAAGACATGATTCAGCAGAGATAGGGTAAGGGTCTATAAAAAGTAGGAGGTACATAGCATAAGAATATTGCCCATTGTAATTTCCAATACAGGAATTAGGAACCATTCAATGAAGCTAGCAGGTGAAAATTTTGAAACAACATTGTTTTCTTGTTTGTTTGTTTGTTTCCTTTTTTTTGTCATCTAATGGATAACTAAGCTGTGGAACTCTTTACCTCTGGACATTGTGGACATTGAAAGTTTACAAGAATCAGCTGGACAAATTAATTGAGGAAGGAAAAATTCATGAAATCCCACTAAGTGTAAAGATATCTCCACTGAACTGCAATTTGTTTGAGACTGGCAGAATGCCCGGGGGAAATGATGCTGCGTGTTTGCGCTGCGCTTGCTCTCTTCTGCTGCCCGCTGCTGGGGACATGGTGTGGGGAGGTGGGAATGAGGACAATGATATGGGGAAAAACAGCTGACCTAGTGCCCCTGGATATTGTCAGGTTCTTCTGAGCTTTTCCATTACGCTGTCTCCCTCAGTTATCCATGCACAAATATGTGGAGGAGCAGATCAGCAAAAATATTTGTGTTACCCATTCCAGATGATTTTCAAAGGAGCTAAAACAGTCAAATAGTGGTAGGCACCTAAATTATATATACTCATTTACTGTCAAAAGAAATTATTTTCCTTTAAAAAATAGCATCAACAGTGGCATTTACTCAAATGGAAGCTTACAGACCTTGCCTCCAAGTGATACCGAGTCTATTACTAAGATGTTACATATCAGCAAAGGGCTGTTGCTTCGTTGAGGTTAGATGCTTTATTGCGAGTGACAGGGCTGTGACAACGCAGCACTCCTGCCTACGGGCACGGAAGGAGGGATGTCCCTGCAGGAGGTCTTCTCGCCATCGATGTGAGTGAGGCAGTGAGGTGCCTCTTAGTTTGTGCGCTAATATTTTGAAACAAAAAGAATTAAAAAGTGGTGTTAACAGAACTAGAAGAGAAGTCTTTAGCACTTATATTTGTTACTGGTTTGTAAGGATTTTGATGCATTAATAATACAAACTAAGGATATTTTGGGGGGGTCTGGGCTGCAAACGTACCAGCCTGTTAAGTATTCACATAAGGATGAAACCCTGCAAACCTTAAATAAAGCCAACTAAACCCAAGTCCCAATGGGAAGATATGAGATTTTCAAAAAATATGCAGCTGCAGCTCACTAGAAAGGGAAATCAGGAATGTGTCTGAGTGACTGACGGGACCAAGGGAGCAATCAGCCTGCAAATGTTGCTGAAGTGTTCATAGAAGAAGACAACAGGCAGGAGAAGACAGAGAAGTTCCTGCAGAAAGCTCGTGGAAACACTCGACTGAGAAGTGGGGCGATTCATTGCACAGAGGTTAGAGAGGTAACATTTAAACAGTAAAATGAGAGAACAGAGTGGAACACTGAGAAGAAATAGAAGACACCTCAGGAGCACTTCCCAAAGTTGGGAAGACCATCAGATGCCACCTCTTATCCCACCATCCCATACTCTAGATTTGTTCCCTGTAGTCCCTCTTAAATCTCTTGCAGCCTGGGTCCTCACCAGTGCGTAGGTGTTCACACTGAAACCACAGCACACTCTTCATTTTTATGTCCCCATCCAGCTCGTTCGGGAGATGGGGATCTCGCTGCAGTAACGGCAGCACGCTGCTGGAAACTGCGAGTCCAGCCAGGGAAGCTGCAGGCAGCTGATGCTCCTACTTGATAATTCAGTATCAGGGCACATTAAAATTGCATTCTTTGTCTTATAGTTCAATTTTGGATTAAAATCAAGGCACTCTTGCAATGCTCTGTGGGATTGTATTGCATTTGCCTGGCAAGGCTTTGGTAGATGGAGGGCTGCAGGGGTGGCTTCTGTGAGAA
>NW_010544031.1:0-5262 GCF_000687285.1 Phaethon lepturus | reverse complement strand
GTCGAGCTGTGCAGGGTGATCCCAACAGGGAATGAGGCCATCTGAATCAGATTCAGGAGATTATGGGAAACGTAACTCTTAATCAAATGTATCTATCTCCCTCAATACCTGCATCCCAGAGCTTGTTGTGAGTACCTAGAGGCCCCAGGCACAAAAGAAGGGGACCCCTCCTGTGAACGGTGGTCCAAAGGGATGTACTGACTTGCAGATCCAACATGGACTTAGAGGGAACCTGTGCCATCCTTCTGCATTCTCTGTGCCCAAGCCATGCTGAGGTTTTACCTTTCTCTGATTCTTGGCAGTGCTGTCCAACCCCAGGGAAGCCCACCACACCGTCATATATGATTTTTTTCAAAAGAATCCAGGTACTGAGCACTCTTGCAGAGGTGCATAAGTGGGAGACAAGTCCTGAAAACTGGGGACATGCAAGCGGTTCCCATGCTGGAGAAGAGGCAAAGGGGGAGAACAAGGTCCAGGGGTCTCCTGAGAGGGCCTGACTCTCAGGGTGTGGGTGCTGAGCTGGGGAGGGAGAGCCCAGGGTGGTGGTCCCTGATGCAAGGATGGTTTTTGTCTGTCTCACTCAAAGGGGCGATTGGTCAAACAGCTGTGCTCCCCCACGTGCTCTCCATCTGGCCTAATAAGTTCTGTTCAGTGGGACAACTTGTCCCAAAGGATCAGAGTGCCGCCATAAAGGAGCACTAGCAAGCCTGGAAAGTGAAGGTAGGCGAGCGCTAAAGAAAACTTGGAACATGAAAGGTGACCAAGAAAGGGGAGCAAACCCAGGACACTGGGAAAATGGGATTACGGACATCCCAGAGAGTAAATGGAGGTGCAAAGCAGAAGTTCCAAAGTGCACTGATTTGCCATGACTTTGGGAGTTCCCTTTGCTTCTGCTGAAACTAGGGAGACGTTGCAGCCCCGGGATGGTCACGCATTCAGAGATGCTAAAAAAGTGAAAAAGAACACTTCTTGGCAATGTCAGACCTCCTGTGAGTAATCTCAGTAGTACACAGGACACACTAACATGCAGAGTTGCTCCTCCAGGTGTGGACAGCAAGAGAAGCACAAATGCTGCAGATGCTAAAGATGTCCAGAAGTACTGCACAGAAGGCATCATGACAGTCCTGGGCTCCATGCTACTTGGGGTGGTATTGTGCAATGTAATTACCTGTCTGTGGAAGAAGAGAAAACAATGTGTTGTTGGTTGGGGTTTTTTTAATGTTCTTATTGTTGCAAGTATTACGATAAAAGTGATGCTGCCTCAACAAGAGCAGACCCAGCAACAGACATAGACAGAGCAAGGTCAGGAACAAAAACGAGGAATGAGATTGCCATAGAAAGTGACAGCTCCCTCCCAGAGAATCTACCAGCAGAAATCACCCCATTAGGTGATGCCATGAACTCCAGGTATTCACCTTGGCCAAGGTGTCCTGGCAACTCAGACTGTGATAATGAACCTTCCCAGCTATTGGCCTTGCTTTGGAAGAAAAGAGTCTGTCCCATCTGCACCCAAACACTGCCAGCGTGCATGTCTCAGCACAGGCAGGAGGGTTGTCTGTGCAGGGTTATGTATCTCTTTGGATATGTATTCTGAAGAGAGAATGGAGAGCACCTCACCAGAGAGCCAATTGTCTGGTCAGGGATGGGCAGAGAAGCCGAGTGCTGGTCTCTGCTGGGCACACTGAGAAAGGCAAACAGAAGGCTCTCCTGGCCCAGCAGTGTCATGCTCGGCTTTGGTCCCCTCAGTCTGTCGGTGTCAGGTCTCCTTCCCAGCAGGTGCAGACCAGGCAGGTCAGGGCCAAGAGGAGATGAGCCATGGGAAGGTGAGCAAAGCCCCAGCCAAGGGGTGCAGGGTGCCCTGTTTTCTGCACAAAGCTCTCTGTGCCTACAGCTCCCACATGCAGCTGCGTGCCGAAACCCCACAGGATGCTCAGTGCTGCCCCACACTCTTGCACCCACCCAGCACTGCAACCGCAGCAGGGCCTCAGCAGCCTCCTCTCTCTGCAGGCACCTCTCAACAGCTTCAGGAGCCTAGCCCAACACCTTGTACCTGGACAGTCAGATCACCTGCTTCAGCACCCCTGAGAGCCAGACCTGGGGCTTTTTTTTGTCATTTCTTTTCTGTGCCACTTTGTTGTCAACCTGTAAACCACAAATGAAGTCTCTCAGGAACAGTAAAAGTTTGTGTCTGACAGAGACACAAGAGACAGTGACAAAAACACACTGAGACACGCCTCCCCCCAGTTCTGTCCTTGTCCTGGGAGGATCAGTGTGCTTTCTGTATGTGAGTCCTCCAGGGACCTGCCTGTCCTGGCTCACCCACCAAAGAGCTGCTTCCCCCCAGGTAAGAGGACAGAGGAATCACCCCTACCATTGTATGCCCCACTGATAGTGACCCAGCCCTGGGGACAGCTCAGCGCAGTGCTTTTTGCATCTCTTTGGTGCCATTTCCTGGTGCCCCCTGTACTCCTCCCTCACCCCACCCCCGCAGGCATGGAGCAGTTCTGGAGAAATGGCGTGTAATGGAAAAGCTGAGAGCAAAGCTCTCATCAAAACTACTGTATTGTCACCCTCCTCCCCCCACCCCAAGTCCATCTCATCCCTGCAGCAGGCCTAATGCCACGCTCCTGCCCTAGTGCTGGCTGCAGAAGACGTCTGTGTCATCTGACAAGTAGCTAGCAACACTTCTGGTGTAATTTACAAGTGCTTTAGGAATCTACGCTCATCTAACCCACTGCTGCATCTGTAGTGGGGAGGCTCTATGCCAACCCAGTTATGGGTGCTGGCCTCAGCTTTGCAAGACCTGGGGGAACACTACCATGATGAACTGAATGGAAGCACCTCATAGACAGGCACAAGATGCTTTACCTCTTGCTGGTTGTTGCATTAGGAGTAAGAGTCTGACATGTGGCTGGGGAAGACCTCCCGTTGAGTCACAAGGTTCAGAAAGGACCCCCTTACTTTCTAAATTCCTTCTCAGAAAGGAGTTGAGCTGTGGCTAAGTCCCAGACTTGGTCAACAGTTTATGTCTAAAGGATTGTGTGCGTAGCCCCTTATCAGAGTCAACGTTTGCCTGTCAGAGCCCTCTCAAGGACTTTCACAGAGACAGCTTCGCAAAGTTGAAAAGATAGAGGATTTATTAAGGCAGAAGATATAAGATTCAGAATTGCTGCTGATAAATAGACTTCCTGCAAAAATCAAACTCCAGTTAATAGTTCAGCACTTTTGCTAACAATATTTTCCCAGGGAACATCCGAGGTAGTCGGAGGCCCAAATCTTACCAGCGGCATCCCTGCTTGGGGAGGAGAGAGGTCCAGGCCCATAGACCCATCTGGTAGTTGGAGTTCTCATCCTGAAAATGTGGGATTCTAAATGCCAGGTTTATACTTTTGGTGAGGTGTGACTAAGTCAATTATCATGTGCCAACTGCTCTTAGCAAAGGTTTGTCAATTTTGGAGGGTCAGTGGGGCCCGATGAGTCAGTATGGGGAGGGGGAATTTGGTGCAGATGTATGGAGGTCTTTGTGGCCTTGCTGAAGCAACATTAGGCTGTGAGACCTTCACCTCACCCCAGGCATCATTCAATAACAACCAATTGTGATGTCCCAAAAATGGAATTGTATACCCAGTGTGCAACACACCAATATACACACAGAATGGAGGTATTTTATTTATAGCATATTTGTGCAGATATGGGTGCTAGGTGGTATTCCACAAAGCTAGCACACCACACAGAGGAACCACCACATATTTATCCCGTTACACAACTAGCAAAAACAATAGAGAACCTCCTAAATTTACATTCATTGGCTAGTAATTACCACATTGCTTATTATTGGTTACGCATATTTATGCACATGCTCCTAGAAAGGGGGGTGGGGCAATTTGCACAGACCCTCAATTGAGTTGGTGGTCACAATCTCCTCCTGCCACCTTTACCTTTACCTTAGTTACTGTGGATTCTGCTGATCTCATGACAGTTACATTTTTCAAGAGTGTAGGAACAGCTAAGTCTTCATGGTTTACTGCTTAAGTACAACTACTTCTTCATCTTCTTGAACACCTGATCTGGTTTAATTCTAATGTTGTAACCTTTATGGTATTGTTAACTCCAACTCACCCGCACACTAGAGCTTTCCCTTTACTTCAGATATCAGTGAGACCATCCGACTGCAACCCATCAAGGTTGCTTTTGAAGATAAACCTGCTGCTGAAGTCAAACCCTGCTATTCTCTACTTACAGTGATTCATAAGTCCGGTGGGTGTCCCACACCTTCACCATCTTGATGGCCCTTCACTGGACTCTCTCCAGTCTATCCCTCTGTTGTCCTGGGGAGCCCAGCACTGGACACAGCATTCCAGGTGTGGCCTCACCAGGGCTGAGCAGAGGGGAAGGATACCTTCCCTCCACCTGCTGGCAACGCTGCTCCTTGTGCAGTCCAGGACACTATTGGCCTTCTCTGCGGCAAGGGCACATTGCTGGCTCAGGTTCAACATGGTGTCCACCAGGATGCTCAGGAGCTTCTCTGCAAAGCTACTTTCCAGCCAGGCACTCCCAGCATGTCCAGGTGCCTGGGGCTGTTCCTCCCCAGGCGCAGGACTCTACACATTCTTGGTTGAACTTCAGGAGGTTCCTGTCAGCCCATTTCTCCAACCTGTCAACATCCCTCTGGTGCCTCAGACACTCCTCCCAGTTCTGTATCACCTGTGTGCTGAGGGTGCATGTGGTTACCTCACAACAGACGGTGATCAGGTTGGGGATGCATGACTTGCCCTTTGCAAATCCACACTGACACGTCCTTATCACCCTCTTGTCCTTCACACCCCTGGAAATGGCTTCCCAGGTTAGTTGCTCCATCCCCTTCTCTGGGATCAAAGTGAGGCCATCATGCCAGCAGTTCCCCAGTTCCTCCTATTTGCTCTTCTTGAAGACAGGGATGGCACTGGCTTTCTCCCAGTCACCAGGAACCTCTCCCATTGCTGGGACCTTCCAAAGGTCATGAAGAGTGTTCCCACACGGACATGAGGAAGGTCCCTCGTGGGTGCAGCCGGCCAGGGTCCTGGATTTGTGCAGGGCAGGTGTCAGCATGCCCCGCCTCGATCCTCCTCCACCGAGGGTCCTCACCTGCTCCCTCTGCTCCACAGCGCCTGGGCTCCCGAGGGCCAGCGTAACCAGGAGAGACCGCGGCGACAAAGGCAGTGACAGGACACGGGCCCCACACGGGGCGCGGCCCCAGGCACAAGAGCCACGTGCGGGGTGTGG
>NW_010544030.1:0-2620 GCF_000687285.1 Phaethon lepturus | reverse complement strand
CATTTAAATCAGAAATCAATGGCATCACACAGTTGTTTTGTTAAAAAAAGGGAAAAAAGTGGAAAGCTGTGTAAAGATCAGCATTTATAAAGAATTATCATTAGCTCCAGAGACCAGCATAATTCCCATGAAGTCCTGATGGAAGGGGGCCTCCTGCCACAAAGAGTTTCATTCCAGATGAGTCATAGCAGTGGGTGTAAACAGCATTTGGGAAGAAATTTATGTCAGAAAAATAATTCCTCCAGGTTTCATCATGATTCTGTTAAAGGAAAATTTAGATCGTTATTGTTGCCAAACAAACCCAAAACCTTGTTTCACAAAAGCAGAAGGCAGCTTCCAGGGCCTAAAAAATGGATCTTTTCTGTGAATATTCCCTGAAGCTTCAGACAGATCAACTTGAAGATACCAGAATTGTCCTGAAGCTTTTTCTGAGGACATTTGGACCAAATACTGGGGGGGAGGGTGTGTGTGTGTGTAAGGAAGATATCAAGTTTCATTAGTTTTTAAAGTTACATCACAATGATACAAAAGATAGAGAGAAGTTAGCCAAAGCAATTATCTGCTTTATAACAACATACAGGAAATTGAACTCAAGTGCCTGCCACGCATTACCTCAGGAAGCCAGTTTCTAAAATTGCACAGAAATTAAAACTCTTACTTTGAGTACTATGTGAGAGTAGCACGTTTTTAAAGGAAGACAGTGTATTTTGTGCTTGAGGTTCTGAAAACTAGAAGTTAGATTACATATAAGATATAAAATCTAGTTCATTTATAAATCAGCACATAAAAGTAGTCAGTATGCATTACACTCAAGCAACCAACCATTCAATACCCTTTCATAAAGTTTTTGTAGAAAGCAATGCTGCAGTGTTTCTTGCTTTTCATGATTACAGTTACTGGTTACATGACTACTATTTTACTGGGAAGCATTTCATACAATAGTTCCCATTCCTACAAAAAGAACCGGTTTGAGCCCTATGGCACTCCTGTGTAAAGGGTCCCCTACAGCTACAAGCTACTCACCAGCCAGCCTTTCCCAGCAGTCAACTTCAAAATTTCACTTCCTCCTAATTTCTGCTTCTGTCCATAGCAGGTACGTGGGGGCTTGTCATCCAGGAACCTCTGGGCTCTGATATCATAAAACAATAAGGAACCTTGCCCCGTTCCCACTGTGATGATATGCTCATAGAAGCTCACTGAACGAATACCTGTCAAACAGAGAAGGGACATACAGCGCAGTAAGGAAGATGGATGCTTTGGCTCTACAGTGCTGCTGCTTGATGTCTAATATTTTCTTTAAGAGGAACTACCTACTAGCATTCTCCACAGCACATAAGTTTCCCCACTGCTATGGAGCGATGCAGATAAATCCCACTGATACTATTGAAACAGCAGCTTCAATTACATATACTACTTCCCTTCTCCTGAGGCCATCAGCTACACTGGTGGTACATAGTAAGAACCTTCATCCTCAGCAGGCCCCAGCTCTGCCAGATAAGCAAAGATCATAAGCAATTTAGGATCAAGAGCAGCTTTGTTCTGTCTGCCACGAGTCTAAGTGAACACACCATGAGTGAGTACATAGCAGCAAAGAATGTCACATTGGTTTCCTCCATGAGCTCACACCCTATCTAGCTACCGGCCAAGCTGCAATAAGTGATCATGTGATTAAAATTACTGTCCCAGCTGCCACCAAGTGCATTTTGCTGATCAGCAGACTAGCTATAAGCAAGTATAACCATAATAATGAGTCACTTTGCTGCGAAGATAGATCAGGCTCTTAAATAATTTTGAAGCTATCCCTGCTCAAATATTCTCACACAAGCACACCTTACTCTTTGTAGCTGGCACTTTTAGCACTTCACCCAGCAATAAAAACAGACTAAAAATCCTAAAACCCAAGCACCACCATGTTACACCAGCACATGGGAAGCTACAAGTTTCCAGTCCAAACAAAACATTCTAGCACAATTCAGTTACGCCATTAGATTGAGTAACAGGGGTACATTTTGTTTTCACAAAATCTAAATTTGAAGCCTCAGCTACACAAGGATCCCTTGGAAATAGTCTTGGGGAGATTCTGTATGTAGGAATTTACAATTTGCAAAATGTCCTGTCATCTCATCTGTATTTATTGTGCAAAAGGTTTGTTCTGTGTAAGCACTCTACTCTAAACAACTCTTCTACACAGATTAAACCCCACCTCAGCTATGCTTTTCCTTCCCACACAACATGACGCCAGATATAAACTCCAGGGCTTTTTAAGCCCTCTTTAAAGTACCACCAAATTACAGCTTAAACAAGCATTCGGATGGGAAAAGTGTGAGTTATACCAGCTACATCCACATGCCAACAGCTGTCTCTGTACCAAATGGGACTGAACATCACAGAACTTATAACATACCAGAACACACTCAGCATGACACGTGAAAGCAGACATCTGAGAGGTGTGGATGCAGCCAGGGAGTTTCCCCTTCCCCCTTCTACAGAGTCCTAACTAGAAACACATCCTCATCCTTCCGCCTCCGCAGCCTGGTGTTACATCCACAGCCACCAGCATCTGCAACATGCACTTATAACAGGCAAGGTCACATTGTTGTGTTCCAGTTGTGAGGTGAAG
>NW_010544029.1:0-26946 GCF_000687285.1 Phaethon lepturus | reverse complement strand
AGGACCTGGCACTTGACCTTGTTGAACCTCATGCAACTGGCCTCGGCCCATCCATCCAGCCTGTCCAGATTTCTCTTGTAGAGCTCTGTAGATCCCTCTTGTACACCTCTGTAGAGTCTTCCTATCCTCCAGAAGATCAGCACTCCCACCCAACTTGGTGTCATCTGCAAATTTACTGAGGGTGCACTGAATCCCCTTGTCCAGATCATTGATAAAGGTATTAAACAGAACTGGCCCCAGTACTGAGCCCTGGGGAACACCACTTGTGACTGGCCACCAACCGGATTTAACTCCATTCACCACAACCCTTTGGGCCTGGACATCCAGCCAGTTTTTTTACCCAGTGAAAAATATGCCCATCCAAGCCATGAGCAGCCAGTTTCTCCAGGAGAATGCTGTGGGAAATGGCATCAAAGGCTTTACTAAAGTCCAGGCAAACAACATTCACAACGTTTCCCTCATCCACTAAGCAGGTCACCCTGTCATAGGAGGAGATCAGGTTAGTTAAGCAGGAGCCGCCTTTCATAAACCCATGCTCACAGGGCCTGATCACCTGGTTGTCCTGTAGAGGCCACATGAAGGCATTCAAGATTATCTGTTTCATAACCTCTCCCAGCACCAAGGTCAGATGCACATGCCTGTAGTTCCCTGGATCCTCCTTCCAGCCCTACAAGTCAGCACTTCTGCCGATTCCCTCGGTACCCTTGGGCGGATCCCACCCAGCCCCATAGACTTGTGTGTGTCAAGAAGACACTCTCCCTTCCTCCCTATCTATCTCCTCCACATGCCCAGGTCTTGCAATGCACACTTTCTGTTTGACCCTGCTGAGCCTGGATGACCAGGCAGCATCGTTCATGGCTTGAAACTCTGCTCACAACTCTCATAGGGGAATTTACCCACAGCAACACCAACATTTGTGACTCATCTGCAGGCATCCTCTTTACCTGATGCTGGATACAAAGAGTATGTTAGGGTACGAATTAGGATAGGATATGGGGTTGCTCACTTCCTTGCCTTCTCTGTGTCTAGAGGAGTATTTGAGACTTGTCCTCAAGCCCTTCTACTCTCAGTTTCAGGTGTGTGCTTTAAACTCAAAGTCCAGCTGTGCCAAAGTCTGAATTTCAGTGTATCACTACCAGCAACTGCTGCATGTTTCTGAAACAAGGCAGCCCAAAAAATCTAGGATAAAGCTTGTGGTGGCTCAGAATAAGCCTTCTCATTTGAAGGGATCTGTCTCTGAAAATGCACATTCAGAGGACATAGGTAAAACAAAAATTTAATCCTTCATCCAAAAAGCTTTTCCTCTACAGAAAGAATGACATTTGAAAGGAGAGCTGGATTGGGAATTTTCTGACCACCTTTTTCATAAAAGAAGTATGATGAGTCAAAACTGACTCTTTCTGCAGTAACATACTGGTTTTGATGAAACTCTCACTGGCAGCATTGCTGAGGTCTAGAACAGAAACTACATGAAATTCAAGAAGGGGAGAGGCACACCGCAGAGCTGGCAACTGCCAGTTGGAAGGACACTCACCCACGACACCAAATACTCCTATTTGCACTTATAATTGTCCACTTCCTAAATGAATACAATGATCATCAGACCTACCTTCTGCCAGACAGAAGATTTTCAAAACCCCTCAGCAAACTAACTCGTTGCTGCTTAAATCAAAATAGATTGAAAATTCTCGTGTCTGGGATATTGTCCTATGGAAAACTCAGCCTCTGAGCACTATTTGAAAGAATTAACTACCAGATACAACTTTCCCATAATGCCTCAGACTTACTTTCTCATTTCCTTCTTGGTCTGGAAAGAGCACTGTTGGGTTCCTCAGCTGGGACAGTTGGCTGACATCTGTTCTCTGCTGCTTGCATGGAACAATTATTATGTTCGTTTGTGTTTTCTGAATTTGGAAAAGTCATATAAAAGGAGTCATTTTTGTCTCATTAATCTTCTATACCTCATCTGATATACAAACATAAATGATGTTTAAATGGTCCTTTTCTCTGATCTTTACTGTTCATCTTCCTTTCTTAACCCACCCTTGTCTTTCCACTCTTTTTTTTTTTTTCAGACAGTTTACTTTGAAGGACACTTATCAGTCTGAAAAAGTTCATTTTTTTAAAAATGCAAGAATCTGTCCAACCTACACGCAGGTTATCATCTCTAGATTTTGAGTTTTTATAATCTTTTTGAGGATGGTTGCATTTTCATGACTAATTTTAAACTCCTACTTGTAATTTTGTCTCCTGTTACAAAACCCCCTTCATAACTACTTGAGTAAGGAGACAAACAATATGCTCTCCCATTGCCATCTTCCTCAAAGTTCAGTAACTCAGCAGGCCAACATTAGCAGTAAGCTTCAACTTCTGGATTTTCCAGTTCTTGAAGCACTGGATGAGCCAAGACTATAAATCAGTTTAAGAACTGGTTGATAACAACCTGTCATACTGACAGGTTGGCCTTAACCAAACGTTGAGTCAGTTTAGAAACATTCACGATTTTTCCCCCTCGTCTAGAATACCAGTAAACCTTTGAATCAAGGTTTTCACAATAAGTATCAGTAACAAAGTCAAGTAAATCTCACTGGAATTGGGAGCGTCTCATTGTTTATTAATATCTTCAGAAAGCATCATTATTTCTTGGAAGGTAGAGCTGCCCATGAAGCTTTGGTCCCCACCGAAGGCTCCCTAGAAAGGCCCCTTATCTTCTCTGTATGAATTTGCCTATTAGCAGAAGAGGGTAAAACTTGCCGATTCTCATTGTTTTGGGTAAACAGCACTGCTTTAGTGATTTTTAATGCTACATTTCCACTCCTTAGGAATGGTAAATTTTCCAGTAGAATAAATTCCCTACTACTGCTTGAAGGATTCAGAGCTTCCCACTGAGCTGCTCAATAACTGTTTAAACAAAAAGCGGGGGGATTCACTGTTATCTTTATCAGGAGGGAGAAAGTATAGCCCATGGATCAAGCAGCTGTCCATGGCATCCAGTTATTTGTTTTCATTGCACAAAGGAAAAGCAAAAAAGAGTAAAAGAAAATTAGCTACATCGATTCACGCATTGATTGCTGGCTGGGATTTCATTCTGGGTTGCCCCTGGGACTGCAGCATCAGCAGGAGCGGTTGCTTAGTCATGAACGTGCTGCACAGCAAGGAACCTGATCGCTCCGTGTGAGGAGCACTGATTTCCTCTGGTCTCGCGGTGGGGCAAGGAGGAAACCCGGCTCCCCCTAATCACAGGCTGCCACCGCGAAGGACACGTAACTCCCTCCTATGGCACATGAGCTACTACAGCCTTTATTATATGGTTTCCCAAAATGAAAAGAGCCTGTAGATCTTGGCTGTGGAACCGCTTGGAAGGGGACGTGTGTCCCTGATGAGAAGGCAGCCCAGTTTTCCAGGCTCTTGCAATGAGTCTGGTGGTTCAATAGTTTTCAGAGGCACAGGCCAAAATATGATATTATGACACTAATATTATCCAAAATACAATTCTAACAGATCACCTTAACACTGCTTTTTAAGCTCCTTTGAAATGAGGACAAAAATTAATCAATTTATAATGGGCTCCTGATTACAAACCCCTCATAATATGAACGCATTTTAAAGCTGCAATCATGCTCAGCTTCCCCATGTGCCAGAAGCCCTATAATGGAGGGAAAGGGCCCTTTCTCAAGTAGTAGTTATACAAAAACATAATAAAAATACACAGTCTAATAAGTCATTGGGAGGAAAGGAACAATTCTGGGTCAAGCCAGAAGAAAACGTTAGAGCAGGCCAGAAATCTACGGTTAGCTCATATGTCGGTCACTGCTTTCAGCCAGAAAATAACACTAAGCAATCTCTCCTCATTTAAAAATTATCTCGCCAAAAGTGAGTTGTTACTGTTTGTAAAACATACTGTAACTTGCCTTACAAGATAGGTTTTCCTTCTCTGAACTCCAAACTATAAATTCCTGTTGTTTGTGAGCAATCAGAGAAGTCTGTAGCTACATATTGCACTTAGTACATATCCCACGAAGCTGAATAGTTAAAAATGTTATGGGCATTACTCAGGTTTCCTTCCACTGATGGTAACAAACTACTTCAAAGACACTGTGCCCTTTAATATGCTGAGGTATAACAATTAAAAATTCAGTAGACTTAGAAAGTGTTACTGTTCTGAATATATCTTTTTTTCTATTGGCCATTTTAGCTTTAGAGCCATTGGGGAAAAAAATTATACTATAAGAACATCAAGTTCATAATGGAAAAATAACATTCCCTGAAAAAACTAGAACTGTAATTAGCCACTGATACTACATTATGACAATCACTTGTTTTCTTTATCTCAAACTAATCATCAACTATTACAGCCACACCTGAGCAAACATCTGAATTCCTACACAAAAGGGAATTTCAGTATCTTTGATTAAAATTACTTTAAAATACAAATTCTAATGCAAAGTCAACATTTTTTCAACATGTTAATTTTGATTGAAACAAAACAGTTGTGTCTGTTGAGGCAAATCAAAACATGTCGCTTTGGCTCTCTTCAAAGTGAAATAGTATCTCTGCGTGGCCCAACAGTACCTCCACGAAGTTGTGGTTTCCACGTTCTCCACATTTTCTCCCACAATGGAGCTTCCCATGCAAAATCTAATTTCCCATGTTGCAACTTAGGCCACAGATAAAGAAACTTATGGTAGGTTAGCTCTCACCAGCAGACTGCCCAGCTTCCCCTCCCCAAAAAATGAGTGCACTCATGGGACTGCAGGATACGTCTAAACTGGCCTGCTACGTGCACCATTTCCTTTCAAGATGGACAGGTACAGGATGTTTTGGGGAGCTGTAGTAGGGGGAAACTGGGCACAAAACATGTGTCACGCAGAAAGCGTTTTGGGGGTGGTACCGGTCAATGCTGAACTCGCTCAAAAGACGGTATTTTGTTTCTGTGCTACAAACATGGAGATTTCAGTCTGCGCTAACCCCACGGCAAATGAAAGATTTCCTTGGCATTTTCCTTTCTGGAAAACCAGAACTCTTCCCTTGTAAAAGTTTGTTCATCGAAGAACTACATTTAGACGTCAGATTCTTAATGAACTGTGTTTAGAAGCAAATGACGGGACTGCGTGAGCCTAACAGCTGCTGCTCAGCTGTTAAAATACCCAGTAACGCATTCGCAATTTTTCATAGTCGGAACTACAATATCAAGTACAAGAGGGCTAAACCGATGGCAGACAGTGGAGCGAGGTGGTACCAGCTCACAGCCCCTCACAGAGCCCCTCCTTCGTAAGATAAAGGTTTTCATTTTGCCCTCAGGTGAACCCCTTATCCCCCGAAACAGTCACGCTCCTGACGACCCTCCCTGGCTCTCCCTGACCGCCCCAGTGACACCCCTCTCCCCCAGCGCTGCATTGCTTTCCGAAGACCTCGCAGTCAGCATGCTGATGCTAAACACCACCGTCATCTTTGCTAGCCCACAAAAGGTAGCCCCCACCCCAGAGCCCGAAGCGCTATTTTCCCGCTTGATGAGCCGCACGCGCCGCGCTGCCTACAGCAGCTCATCTGAGCATCCCGTCCCCTGGGATGGGGATGCTCACCGGGTAGCTCCGTGTGCCACCCCACCAGATCCTCCTCCTCCTCCTCCTCCCTTGGCTGAGTGGAGCCAAGGGACAGCCACGGCGAAACGGGGGTCTGCGGAGTAGACCATCCTCCAAACCGAAGGGAAAGGAAACAAGAGCAGCACAGCACATCTTAATCTCCACCGCTGGCAGCGACAGCTTTACTCAGTTTTAGTCAGCTACCGAGTAATCAGAATGGGTTAAGCAGCAGCAGGAAGGACGGACCGCGCCAGGACCCAGCGAAGCGGTGGGCGCTGGAGCACTTCGGGGCGTCGCGGCACGCCTCCCCCTCTACATCACCACCGTGGGCTCCCCGCCGCTGCCATCACACAGCATCTCTGGGCAGCAGAGCATCTCCCCTCCACGCCTGTCGCCGGCTTTCGGAAACGGCTGTCAGTCCGGCTCGTCTCCACGGGAGGGTTATGCGTGCGTGCCTGCCTGTCTTCAGCTGCTTCAAAGAGTCTAATGAGAAGGCTTGAAAGTGTTAGTAACTCCCAGAAAGTCCCTCTTGCTCCTGTTAACAAGAGCGGCCCTTGCGCTTGGTCAGCGCTTCCAGTCCCCCCCATGCTCCACCAGTGGTGACGGACACGGTGGGATGTACGGTTTCTTTGGGAAGCCAAAGGGAATTTCTTCTGTATACATCCCAGAGGAAACCAGCAGCCTCAGAAACACTACACTCCGCGGCTGCACTTCTCAAAAACTTAGTAGCTTCTTCCAAAGGACTTCGGTCTCAGAGGCCGTCTGAGTTTCAGCCTTCACGTAGGGAGGGATTGGATATTGTTGGCTGCAATAAGGAGGAGCTTTTCATTAATGGCTAGGACCTCCCTGTGATCAGTGATCAGCTTTCAGCCCCAAATTCTTCGTTTTGCACATTGTGCAAGCCGTGAGGGTACTTACAGATGCAAACTCCCGAGCATGTCATTAGGGCATGGATTAGGACAGCACTCCCGAAATCTGACTTTGACTGCGTTCTCCCACTGCCATTAACCGTTGCATACGGGCTGTAACCGGCAGTCATTTCATCTAACTGCGCGTACGAGGCGAACACTTAATGGCTCCTCCATAAATCCCGACAGCCGAGGGGCAAGCAGGCTATGGACGCAGACTCTGCTGATTAAGTCGAGCGCAAGCCTCCTCTTTATGACACTAATAAATATTTCCCTGGGGACAGGGCTGAAAGCACAGGACGGAAAAGGTTCATGGCAGGCTCGAAGAGGACATCTAAAGGAAAGTGAGTTTCAGCACAAGGTGGTTGCTCTTCGTGGCTGTGGCATCCTCCCTTACGCAGGGCGGTCCTGGCCCATGTCAACTGGTTAGAAAACAGATTTAGCTAGATTATGGTCAAATTTATCCTGAAAGGGATGGAAAACACTTCTTGAAAAATCTGAAGAACGGCCAAGCAGTCTTTGATTATGCATCATTACAAAACTACCCCTCCCTTTTTTTTTCCCTCCAATTATTATTTGCCTTCTCCTGCCTGAAACACCCCCACCCCTCGGCAACGCCCTCTTGAAGCTCTTCGCAACATCTCGAGAAACTCAAATTCCTGCTCTTAGAGGAAAATAGTTTCTAATTAAACATACTGTGTGGGTGTGAATGAAGCTGGGCCCACTCCTTGCCTCACTGATGTCAACAGAAAAATGTTTTTCTTTTTTACCGTCAGCAGAGGCGATGGGGTTTTGAAGGAACGGAGGTTCGCCAGTACCGACAAGCAATGTGGCTTTTCTTTAGGTTTGGTGAAAGAGCCTGAAGTTTCTTAAATTTCAGACTTGGGGTCCGTGCTTGACTGGGAGGGTGTGCGCCGGAGGGCCAGGAGAGCCTCGCCGGAGGTCAGACGGTGCCCACTGGGCAACAGCCAAGAAACTGGGTTGTTCACATAAATGTTAGCTACTTATATGTCCGCTCCGGATGTAAGCATCAGAGAAGAGAATCTTAAAAACCTTCCTGTGCACCACCTCAGAGCACGGTTTTATACGTTTTGAGTCAAATTTAGGTATTCAGGGAATGCTGCACAGCATTTTCATGGCAAAATAGGTTATTTTACAGTCTGAAAACCTACCTAAATCACTTTCAAATATATTCCTTTGTTGATCTGAGGACTGGATTCAAAAAATAATCTTATATTTCCTCATTTTTCTTTCTATCATAACCCTTCCCTGCTCACTGCAGGGGGGATGGATTAGATGACCTTCAAAGGTGCCTTCCAACCCAAACTATTCCATGATTCCACAGAAACATCCGAAAAATAAAAGAAAGCGTTGTAAGTGCAGCCAAAGAGACGGACACAAATCTTGCCAACATGACAACATAATACAGAAAGGTGAAGACACAGCACGCTTTCCTGTCATCTAGGGGCAATCCCCTCAGGCCAGAGTAGCTCTAGACGGTGTTCAAACTCCTGATGATTTACCTCCACCTCCCCAGTTCCCCCCATCCTCTTTCACACCACTGACACAGCTCTGCGCCACTCGAGCAGCGCAGCAGCACTTTGTCCAGAGTGCTTTTAGGTTACGTTTGGTAGTAACTCCTCAGAAAATACCCATCGGAAAACCGGAGGAGAAAAAAATAACTAACCGCAAGTTTTGCCTGGCACCGCTGGGAGCCGCGTAGTTTGTTTGTTTGAGAGAACTTTGCTTTACAACAGCGTGATGGACCCCGGTGGTGTTAGGAGACGTTCTGCCTCTGCTCCAGATAAGTCTCTTGCACTGCATACAAGAAAAGCTGAATGTGCTGATGGATTATAACACCTCATATTCCATTTAAATTCTCAGTTATGAACACTCTAGTTATTTTTGCAACAGTAGCTGGTAAAGTTAGGGCCTGTGTGAAATAGGAAGAAATGAGAAATTTATTACATTTCAGTAACACAAAATTACATTTTCCTTGTAAAGCTGCAGACTCTCAGGGAAGAAAAAAAAAAAAACCAGTAGCTGATCTCTGGAGGTCCATCCAGTCCTTTATGCTCAAAGTTCGTATTCCTGCACCTAATGATATATTTTCCTTCAGAGCTTAGCTTGTCTGGAGATGGGAAGAAGCGATCTGGTTTTTCATTTTGATGAGGCTAGCACTTCTCAAAGTTCACCTATGAATAATGTCAGCAGGGAGATGTGCATCTAGCTGATTCAGAAGACACATTTGTGTCAAAATCCATCTCTCCTGATTTTCACTGAAGTGCCTCGATATGCTGTGGTACTTCACAAGATTGAAATAAATGTATTTCATAGCCTTCATCTCCCCCAACTCCTACCTTCCCTATAACCATATTTCCATCCTTTTGTTGTAGAAATACCTGAGGCTGCTTTCGTTTTTCTTAACGCAAGACCCAGGGTAATTCAAAGACTTCTCTCTCAGACTTTTTTCCCCCCAAGCCATAGCTCATCAGCGTGGCAGCATCTCCCCTGCACACGAGCGGCTCCGGGGCCTTTCAGGTGCTGAGTTTCCCAGCAGAAGAGAGTGGTGCCAAGACAGTATTTTCTTGCAATAATTATGCTTCTTTTTTTTCCCCCCTCAGATGTAAACATGTTCTGTTGGTTGTTCTGATTTAAGGCTCAGCTGGGTCTTTGGGGAAGAGAAAAAAAAAATGTTTTCCCTCATCTGTAATGGGCACCATGGCTAAATTTTTTAATTATCACAAGATATAGTTAGGCACTTTAAAAAATCCTGCAAATGAGAGACTAATCACCTTCAGGAATACCACTGAAATTGTGGCTCCAGCTGTTTTAGCTTCCTACTCAGCCCCTTGGAGGAGCTATTAGAGCCAAAGTCTGAGGGATTTAGATGCAAGGCTGAAAGGTATTCCTTCAAGCTGCCTCCCCCAGCTGCCATCCTAGCAAACATTATTTCTCTTGCGGGAAAGGCAGCAGACCGAGCTGTGTAATCGTGCTTTAGCCACCCTGGTGCACAGTCCTAACGCAATGCAAATCAGTGATCAGTGGTTTTATACTATGTTGGCGGTGCCTGAAATGTGGGTACGTTTTCTGCCCTCAGCCCTGGGAGGGGGCCAAACCAGGGGCAGACAGCCAGCAGAAACCTGCCATAGGTTCTGGTAAAGCCTTAGTTGGAAAGCACTAGCCCCGAACCACATGTTCTCATTAAACTAAACACAGAAACCCTTCCCCTTTCTAGCCCTTGTGTGACACAAAGGGACCTCCAGAAGGGGCGAGCGTTGGAGGCAAAGCATCCTTTAACCCTCAGGTTCTCAGCAGCCACCAGCACGGTCGTCAGTGCACTGGACCCAATTACCTGTGCTTACGTGGCGGTTCATACTGACTGCTCGAACTCCACAGTATAGAATGTTCGTGACATTAATACTTCTTAGTAGAGTAAGTTGAAGGATACGAGTGGAATAAAATACACTTTTTTTACTAGAAGAATTTTTTTTTCCATGTGTAAGGGTGAGCCTTACACACAGCATAGAAATGTTATAATGATATATGAGAAAGGCACAAAGCTATTGATAGCAAAGGACAAAAGTGTTTTATGTTAACCGAACAGCATTATTCCTCAGACTTATTTAAACCTGAACCAGTTCCATCTGGCTTAAAGAGTCCTCCAATACTATGTTTCTGTATCATGCCAGGAAAGATTTGCTGTGCCCCTGGGATAGGAGCTGGACTCCTACAGATGTCATGTAGGAAAGCAGAATAATGAGCATAATGGGACAAACAAGAGAGAGAAAAAGAACAGAGGCGTTCTCCAGCTCTTGCTACTTTACTTTTTTAAACTGAATTTGAATTTTCCTTACATAAAAGTGCAGAACAGATCTTGTTTTGTCTCATATTTCTGTGACCTTGTCACAGCAGAATGGCTGGGCTTTGCCTATTTGCTGCATGCAGTCAGTATAGGACATAAGTAGCGCTAGAAACCCCATGCATGAACTTGGGGTTCTGGAGGTTGAAACATCAGATTAATCTTGCCAGCTCAAGCATTTCAAATAATCACCAGAGTTGTTGAATTCTTATTCAGCTTAAACTTTGAGGGGGTGACTATCGGTTCACCACACTAACACGAGAGCTGTAGGGTTACACGCACACCGCACGGAAAACAGGTCCCCACTCCGCTCCCCGTATGTCTCAGCTGCTCCCAACCCAAGATGCAATCTGTCACGCTGATCTAGGAGGAGATATTTGCCCCGAGCACAGAAGATGTTACTTTTTTTTTTTCCTCTTTCTTCCTGAAAATAGTTTCATTTCCTAAAAAAAAATTTAAATATGGAGGTCTTGGGTTGGGATATTTCAGAGACTGAGTAATAGAGATTCCCCATGCAATAGCATCCAGGCCCCTTAGGAGGTTTTGAAGGCTACAGGCTTGCTGTCAGTGCTAGCCCGAAAACAACCACACAAAGCATTGCTGAAGAACGTGACGTTTCTTTGGCAATGCAGTGAATTTAAAGTGGAAGAAAAGTCTGAGGAAGAGAAAGGAAAGAAATGACAAAATGGGGGCAGCTTGACTGTTGCGAGAGCTCTACCTGAGGATGCTTGACTGACCCTCAGATAAGCATGATTTCCTGAAAGTGAAGAAGGGTGTGAAGGCAGAGAGGATCTGAAGAACTGGCAGAGGAACAAGGGCTAGTCCCTTTCCCTGTTTCAGTGTCCCAGGTAAACACAAGGAGATCTTCCACTGGGACTTCGTACCATGCCTCACTATTTCTCATTCTAGCAAAAGTTTTACCATGTCAGCAAAACGATTTGTGATTTATGACACTCAAAATTTGATCTGATAAAACAGCCCAGATATTACAGTGGTGATTTGATCTAGAGTAGCATAAAACAGAGACAACCCACTCATGGGTCACCTAGTTTTTCCTTACCCTGAGCCCCTTTGCTCCCCAACCTGATTTTCTCAGTGGATGCAGCACACATCCACAGAGGTATGTTCTTGTCCTTGTACCCCTTGTGCCAGATGCCAGGTCTGCAAGATGGACCTTCACCACCCCACGTATCTGCTCAGTGCAAAACTGCTGCATCACCGATGACCCCCCACTGAAGCTCTCTGGGACTGAAGCTATCCATGGGGTTTCCACTGAAACGCTGGAGAGGAATGAAATTCAACTCTGGCAGAGCGTCTCTCTCTTTCGGCATTAGTCCTTCCCAGTTTGTACCTTCCCGCTCTCTCCTTTCCCCTCTCCATGGGGGGAAAAATAGCCTAAAAAACTTACTCAGAAGTTTAGCCGTTGAGTAAAATTTCACAGCTTACTATGGGTTTTGCAGAATGACTCAAAGAGGCTATTAATTTGCTTTTCAGATTTTGCAGGTTTAAAAAAGAAATGTCTAGCAAGTCCTACAATCCTTCTACAGAGCCCTGCTAGTTATCTTCCTCTCCTCAGCTAGAAACCCACCACCTCCTCCATCTTAATTTAGATTTTACGTCTGACAGAGCAACACGAGGTGCGCTACGGCTTCCTCAAGGGGCTGCACGCCGTTCCCCAAGAACGGCGGCACGGAGCGGAATCGAGCGCGGGACGAGCGCTGCGCAGCGTCGGAGGGAGATGCGCTCCCTCCCTTGCGCAGACCCCTCGGGTCTCTCCGTTTCCCTTGTTCGAGCTCAGGACCAGCACAGCCTTATTTTAGGTCAGGCTGCCCCGTCAGAGCTAGACTGAGCAAACACAGAAGGTTCATCCAGTTTTGAAATGAACTTAATTTCACTCGAGAGAGAGAAGGGTAGGGGAGGAAAACAGCCTGCGAGTCTCTGAAAAACGCTGATTAAATATAACTTGCTCCATAATGACTTGTTGCCGTCTCTTGACAAGGATGATCTGGAACTTGCGACTTCCACGGAATTTCATTCCTATTGTAGCTGAACTTGGGGGAAGTGACAGGGGAAGGATATTAATATACCTTGGGGCTGAGAGCGAGCTGTTTTTCAAGTGAGACAGAAGCAATGAGTGTTTTGAACACCTCATACTTCAGTGAAATCCAATTTTCTGTCACAGGTTTCACACTGAAGCAAGAAGGCGCTGGGAAGTCGGAGCCCAGCATGCTAAGTGGCATCTCTAAACCGCGTGGGAGGTGAAGGCTTTCCGTGCCTTTGTCGCTCGCAAACGTACCCTTCGGTCTGCGGCGGCAGCGAGCATTGGCCGCTGGTGCGAGGCTTTGTGCTCAGAAGGCTTTGCACAGAACCCGAATCGCAGCTCACGGTTCCCTGCAGAGGCCGAAGGAAACGCCGGTGAATTCCCGTGCTCGAGCAGCTCGGGCGCAGCGCACGCCTGCCAACATTTCGCGAAGGCAGGGCACCTCTGCTGAGACGGCGGCGCGTGGAGGCAGGCTCGGCCTTCAGCTGGGGTAAGCTCTGGCCAGCAAATCTCTGCGTTTAACCCTTGGACAGCCCCTCACGCCATGGCTGCTTGCGAGCGGCAGCTGACCCCCAAGGGAGACAGGAGGGGGTGAGAGCCAAGGGGTGGACGGAGGCAGCCCGCCGCCATGGGTTACAAAATTGAACTGATTGGGGTAGGAAAGCGGCTTGAAACCTTTTGACCGAATTTCTCCTGACAAAGAACATGATAATAACAGCAGCCCTCCTGGAAGGATAAAGGCCAATCCCAGCACCGAGGCTGGTGGGATCTCCAAATTTTTTGCGGCTTAACCACAGCCAAGCAGTCAACCATGAGCGTAGTTCTTTAAGGACGTGTGACAAACGCGCTGGCCTTGCAATGCAGCAAACCTACAGCTATTTGTTGTTTCCCGGCTGTTCTGTGGGCACGAGACCACAGTGGCAGCAACAAGACACACTGAAGGCATTAGTGGAAGGGCTCCCATTGCCCTCCCACTGAGGGCAGATCCTTAGGGCAGAGGTCTCTGCTTCTTGGACTGAAATATTTCATTAACTTCAGTTGAATTAGGTATAGCTAAGCCCTCGGACTGCGTCCAGAAGAAATCATGTTCATTTTACCCCCTGCCCAATTCACCAGTATAAACAAATTAGAGATACACTTTAAGCATGTCATAAACCACTCCTGGCTTAAATTTATGCAGTCTTAATAGCACTGCATTTAGAATAAACTCCCAAGTGAGATAAACACAGTTAGAAAACAAGGCTTTTGCTCTCCTGGAAACAAAATATATTCTTTTGTCACTACTAAATAATGAGAACATTAGTACAAAACATCAGGAAACATTTAATAGGACATAACTGTAGGATTTAGTAAAAAGAATACGTTAACAGCAAATTTTTTCTGTCCGGGGGAGAAGAACTTGGGAGAAGCCGTGCCACACCAGAGACACGCACGTGGCCATGACTGTCGCTTCTGCCTCCCCACCCCAGGAACAGGGACCACATACGAGCACAAAAGCCGGTTCCTTAAAACACAGCCAGTGACCTGAATGCAGGAGCTGCTGGAGCTGGAAGCTTTGTTTTATTAATCAGTTTTCATGCATTTCGTTGAGGATTAGCATAGGCTGCCAGCTTTACCAGCATTAAAATTCGAGTACCTTGAGGTATTGAGGACAGAGCTGTCTGCGGCTCGTCTAACACCAGTGCATCGCCCCCAGCCCGCACCCCCCAGCCCCCCCGCTAAGGATTGAGGCGCCACGAGGCCAAAACGAACGCTTCACCCATCCCGGCCAAGCAAAACTGATGCCTCCACAAGAGGCCACGGCCTCCCAGCGGCACAGAGGTCCCCGAAGCTCATCACTAGAAGCATCACAGCTTTAAACAACGAGGCTAGAAAGTGACTGAGGAAGAGGAGGAATGCGGCCTCCAGGCTGCGGCGCACAGAACCCGGCGGGTGCCTGGGCAGGTCCCTCTCCCACAGCTCACCTACCTTCTGGCCAGCTAACCGCCTCCGGCCAAAGCAGGTCAGCAAACCTGGGGGGACGTTCGCTCCCCTTGCTGTCCCACTGCTACTTTCTATGGATTTTTTTGTCCTTTTTGGGGGGGCTACAGCAAAGGTTTCTCTGCTGCAGCAATCCGCATAGACTCTGGAAACCATCTTGGGTTTGCCTACAGCCCTGAAATAGTCAGCTGCAGCTGTACCAACGCAGCAATTAACACCTCTCTAGCTGAGCAATTAATGGTCCTTCAGAAGGACACCTGGGCATAGATCTGCTAGAAGAGCTGAACATCTCCACTCATCATCTAAATCCAAGGCGGCCTGAACCGGCAGCCACCACCCACATCTGCAAACATCTCCTCCTGTCTGAATCCAGGCAGCAGGTCAGAATTTAGCAACAAATCTGCAGGAAACTTCCAGCAGGTTATATATCTGTGTAGTGTAACTACCTAGTCTCCATCTAATGCATCTTCCTCTCCTTGGGCTTCTTCCATGTGCCAGAAATACAGTCAGGTGTCTTCAAGCAGAAGGGCTTGGAACTGTAATCAGATCAGAGGGACAATTTGGGCTCTGGGGGTGGCTGAGCATCCGCAGAGGCCTCTTTCCACCGGAGCATATGGCAGACCTGGAAGACTGACTGTACTCTTGTGTTTGTCTGTAGTACACTCGGCGTTTCCTCTGGGATGCAATTATGAGATGAGAACAAATTAAATTCAGAGGTAGATACAGCACCTGCACGGTAACATTGACACCCTACCGTAAAATAAAAGAAATCTCTAGAAAATAGAGACGAGGAGAACGTCATTAAAAAGTAGCTATGCTTTGTCAAAACCAGCTTTCTTTAGACCCAACCCCTACTTGATCCAAGAGTCTTTTTGCCAACACTGAAGCAGCGTATAAAGAGCCACCTTGGGCCTGATGCCTTTCTCAGCTGAAAACCGCAGTCCCACAGACACCAGAGTTTTATCTGGTGCATCTACATAGCTTGAGATGTCTCACAGCAGCTGTGCTCCCCACTGACCTCTGCCAGAGACTACAGCCCTCCCAGAGCAGCAGCCTTTCACCATTCCTCGGTTACAACTAGCCGATCACTCTGCCCAGCAGCTGTCCTCGGCTCCTTTGGACGGGAAGATGTTCAAGAGGACCTACCTGATTGCCTGCGCTGGTGGGTCGGAGGTGGCAGTCATGGCATGTGAAGGGGAGCAGCCTCTTCAGCCAGCACTGCAGCAGCTGGAAAAAAACATGAGATAAAGCTATGAACCAGGAGATATTTTCCTGTGCTGGTGTACTTCTTGGCTGGTCATGGCCAGGGCTAGCACATCTGGGATGCCTACTTCTTATGACCTTCTTATGAAAGGCTGCCGTGCATTTGTACCACTTGTAGATTTTGGCACGTTTCAGTCACAGAAATGGCTTCTTGGAGTCATGATTGTGACATTGTACTGATCTTAGTATTGAGGGAAAGCATTCACTGATTTACTCTTTAGATCTAAGACAAAAGCTCCTTCGACATAATTATTCATGACCTATGGGAAGAGTATGTTATGCAATGTTGGTCAGACTGGTTCCTAGCAGGAGGGGGCTGCTACCAACAGGAATGAACCAGCAGGTACTTAACGTGTTTATCAGTGTTTTGTACAGGCAGATGGGATTGTAGACACCTGCCTTCATCAGTGCTTGAACAACAGAAGATCTGTTGCAGAAAGACACTGAAGTTCTCCAGGAGCAATTGTTGCAGAGGTATAGAGAGCATTAAAGCACAAGGGCCACCTCCAAACCTTCAGACCACATAAGGAAACTAGTTGTGGTCCTGAAAAACAGCTGGCCAACAAATTGGATACTTTATAGGGCTGGGACCCAAGTTAATGCAGCTTCTGAATTGCAGCTGGCTCCACTTTGTCTGGCTCAGGACATGGGCAATGGCCCACGTGCCCACACCTAACCATGTCATCACGCCCTGGGAGAGGCACTGTCAACTTTGAGCAGTGACAGTGCCTGGTGTTCAGCAGCAAATAAAGCCTTCTCAGGGATAAGCTTCCCATTAATTGTTTCTTTGAAGTCCTATCTGGGGAGGCTGCCATGAAATCCAGCAAGAGAATAAGACGATTGCTCTCATGCCACCTTGTGTGACTCACCAGAGAGACCGGAGCACAGCGGTACAGAGAAGATAATTATACTTTTGTGAGTATGTGCCTGCTTTCAGTTTGTTTAAGTGTCTAGTTCTTGGCCATTGTATTCAATCTTATTTTTTATTAGGGTATTAAAACTTGTACAGCATGGAGAAGTTTGTACCTCAGTGGGAGCTTTCCTAATACAGTAAAATACAACCATAAATGGCAGAAGCACAGGTTGCTCCCTGGCATTTACGTATAGTGCTCTTCTCTTGCCCCATTAATTTTGTAAGCATTCGGGTTTGCTAGAGATCTGTGTAATTTATACTAACTCAGTAAAGCGAACAAGCTGACATACAAACACGCCGAAGACACTCTCGCTTCCACGTTGCGCGTTGCTACGGACAGAGAACTGGTTGCTTGCGGGAGGGAGAGCCGCCGAGGCTGTGCTGTTTCAGTGACCAACGTCTCACCGGACACAACGCGGAGGGGAGTCGCGGGCAGGGCTACGACTACAAAACAGGGGCTGCGGCGGTGACGCAGGGATGCCGCGGGCAGGGGTACCACCACCCACCGTCCAAGATGTACGCCGGCCTGTGGCTCCAGGCGTGGGTGCAATAACCTGTCGCTGGTGCACTTTCTTCTTTCCATATTTTTTTCCCCCACTTGTTCAAGCGGTTCACATCTGAGGAAAGAAAAAGGCCAGCCTGTTTTGCTTTGCGGGCTATATTCCTGTGGGATGCTGCTCCTCAAAGAGCACAGCTGCGTGGCTGTGAGGCAAGCAAGCCCGTCCACCAGGGTCCGAGTTTGTTCTCTGTGGGTGGCCAGATTATATTCGCTAAAAAACACCCCAAAACCCCCTAACCTCACAGATAAATTACCAACAGGCATGTAGCCCTTCCACCCGCTCTCCACTTGCTCGTTCCGCATGAACACCAGAATTTTATTTTTCTCTTTGCCATACGCGTTCTTAACCAGCTGCGTATCATTCCCATTTTGGAAAACACCGCTTGGGAAAAAAAAGAGGGTGGAAAGAGTCTTCGGTTTTACTGCAGGACAAATACATTATCAGGTGTCAACCGCAGGCCTAGTCCCCTTGGTCTACCAAGAAGGAGATTTCAAGTCTTTGCAGATTTGTTTTCCTATTTCCTTTGATCAAATAGGTCACTAAAATGGGTAAGAATTGATGAAGTCCATCCAGCCCACTATCCACTATTCCCCTGGGAAGGACCATAGTGAGTGTGAGGGAAGAACCTAAAGGAAATGAAATAAAAAAGAACATACCTATAAGTAATCCTACCTGTTCAGCTTCCCCACGTGGGGGTTGCTGTTCATGTCACTGCGTTTGCTTCCAACGGGCAGTCAACGCAACATCGCTTCTCAGCAGGAAATGTAGATTTCTGAAAGAAAACTGTTCAGCATTATGGAACACAGGCTCTTTTTTTCCCCCCTCTTTTTACAAATAGTTCAGCTAACAGCCTGTTTAGCTTCCCACCTCCCACAGGTGGGCTCCTCTGCACCACAGGTCAGAAGTGCTGGGTGGCAATGAGAGGACACTGCAGAGAACTGATGGACATTGCGAGGCAGTTGCCTCTGCATTACTCTCTGAGAATCCCTAATTTCCCCATTTCTAAAAGCAGGACATAACAATGCCATCATTACCTCGGAAGGGCATCAAAAAGCTTAATGAAATAATGTTTGTTGAGCACTGGAGGGTCCTTGGGTGTTGTGAGTGCTTTTGTGGTGTGACTCCGTTCCATTGCTGGTCTTTCCCAAAATTACAGAAACGAAGGGCAGAATTTGAAAGTGACTATATCCACAGACCTCAGGTTCCCAACTTTGCAGGCTGCGGCACAAAGGCACCCCCCAAGCCTGCTTGTCCGAGCCTGCTCCGGGGTAGTTAATATTTGCTAGGTGTTGAAATGCTCAGACACATTTCACCCCGAGGTATTTAGAGCTGCGATCTACGGAGGCAAATGAGAGGGATGTACCAGGAAACACATTAGGGTTCTTCCTGTGATCTTGTGATTCTTTCCCTTAAGATTTTTGCAGTTTCAAGCCAATGATTAACTTTCCATTAGCAAAACGAGGGCTATAAGCAACCAAGGGAACTTGCTAGGCGTGCTCTTGAAATAACGGCTCGGGCTGAGCTGGCTTCCGCGCTGCGCTGGCACTGATGCAGAGTGGGAGTGTGGAGGCTCTGAAGCGTGCTTATTCCTGCAGTTAAAAGCCAGCCGAAACTTTAGCTTGAGGGAGCACAAAGATTGGTGGTGTTCCTCCGTGGTAACCGATCAACCAGATTAGGCAAGGTTGGAGCCAGCTGCCTGGGGGCACGAGCCGGCAGCCCAGCTGCGGTCTGGCTCCCCGAGGTGCAAGGAGCTGAGGTGAAGTCCTGCAGTGTCCCTCAAACCGAGCTAGAACAAGGCGCCTCAGGTGGAAGAGGAGGGAGTTTTGCAAAACCGCCTCCCCAACCCCACAAAGAAACCCCCCCAAAAAGAAGAAAACAAACAAACAAAAAAAACAACCAGGAAGATAAGAGCTAGTGTGAGGGTCCTGAGACGGTGGTGGCTGTGGGGGGCCGGCCACCATGGGTGGGTGCGGGGGGAAGCCCCCGGGGGCGGCAGGGCATCGAGCCATTTCTCCGGCACGGCGGAGTCAGCGGCACACGGAGAGCACCCGCATGGCTTGTACCCTCTGTCGATGCTGACCGTGGCGGTCTTGGCAGCCCCCGGGATGGCGAGCAACGTGGAGGGACGACACAGGCAGCCTGTCGCCCGCGCACCGTGGCTTGGTGACCAGCTAACTGGTCTCAGCTTTCAGCAGCTGCTAACAATGCAGGGAGCGTCGGTGTGTACGGTAAAGCTCAGTGTTTTTCCACTTGCGTCCAGCCACACCGGTGCTCAGCTTCTGCGTTGGGGCCCTGGATACAACGGGTGGCACCTAAATAAAATTGCTCACAGGAGCAAATGCGAGTAGGTGAGGGTAAGGATGGCAGAATCATGTTCTTAACAATCTTGATAGAGACTGCAAGCAGCCTAAAGAGAAGCCTAATTCAGATGCCTCCGTATGCAGTCTTTTTTATTACACCCACAAACCACCCACAACCACCAAATTGCTATTCTTTAGAAACAGCCTGCAGCATTTTCTGGTTTCCAATATACAGCAGTGCTGTAGGCTTAGCTGCTGGATTCGTGCATGCACATGCAAAAATAACTAATGGAGAGCTTGATCAGGCAGCAGGGTCTTTTCTCAAATGACACATTTTAGTATTAAAGGAAATGTATTCTGTTATCCTGCTAGCATGGAATAATGAAACCGTAGCTTTTCCTTCCCAGCTTTTTTTCCCTTCCCTCTCCTTTGAGTCTTGCAAAGCAGAAACGATCACTGGCTTGTAGGCTGCGGCAGCCCACGGGAGCTTTGACAATAGTGTCAGAAACCCACAAACCCGCGCTGCTAATTGGGGACTGGGTCGCTGGTGACACTTTGGAGAGGCAGGCTGTCATTTCAAAGCAGCGAGGTGCTCCGCAGGTGCCAAAGCCTGACATTTCGTAGCAGAGGGAGGAGGGTCCCGTGCCGCTGAGCAATGTCAGTTCCGCAGCTTGGGCAAGCGGACCGCTGCCTGGGAGATCAGATCCCTCCTCCTGCGGGTCCATGCCCGTAACCTCCGTCCCTCCGCGCCGCCGAGGAGACGCGCGGCCACCACAGGGAGCGATGAACTCACCGCCTCCATGTTGTTCTCGCAAGACCTGCACGCTGTTATTCAATTCCCCGGCTTGGCACTGCTGCCCGTATTGTCCAGTTGCTGTAACTCTAAGATGACTAAAGGAAAACAAGATGAGGCGGATATTTAGGCCATCCCGTGAATTTCTGTTTTGTTTCTTGGGCAAATGGGCTTTTGGTTTAATTGCAATCTCAATTTAAGGCACAGGAGGGAAGAAGATTGAGAGAGGGGGTGGAAATTAATTTTCTTCCCTTTCTCGCTGTCGGGTGTGGTTTAAGAATAAAATCTTCCCAGAGAGCTCCTGTAATCATAAATAAGTCTAAAGGGAAAAAGAAAAGCCCTGCTCCTACTAACAGCTCCTGGCTTTTAAACACATTTCAAAAATATTTCAGTGTTGTTCTCATCTTCCTTGGCCGCACCTTGAATACTGTGTTCAGTTTTGGGCCCCTCACTCCAAGAAGGACATTGAGGTGCTGGAGTGTGTCCAGAGAAGGGCAATGAAGCTGGTGAGGGGTCTTATGAGGAGCAGCTGAGGGAACTGGGGTTGTTCAGTCTGGAGAAGAGGAGGCTGAGGGGAGACCTTATCGCTCTCTACAACTATCTGAAAGGGGGTTGTGGCGACGAGGCCTCTTCTCCCAAGTAACTAGTGATAGGACAAGAGGAAATGGCCTCAAGTTGCGCCAGGGGAGGTTTAGATTGGATATTAGGAAAAATTTCTTCACTGAGAGAGAGAGGCCAGGCATTGGAACAGGCTGCCCAGGGAGGTGGTGGAGTCACCATCTCTGGAAGTGTTCAAAAAATGTGTGGATGTGGCACTTCAGGACATGGTTTAGTGGGCATGGTGGTGTTGGGTTAACGGTTGGACTTGATCTTGAAGGTCTTTTCCAACCTTAGTGATTCTGTGATTCCTTCTCATTTCAGACCTCCATATTGCCTGTTGTGATCACAACCTGCACACAGACCTGTAATGCCTTGTCCTCCAGAAGCTGCAAACGTTAAAGCCTCCAGAGATAATCAGAGGTAGGGAAGTATTGCTGGTCGTTTTTCCAGGCAGAGGAACATCTCCTGCCAGCCTTGCCCTCTCTCTGCAGCAGTCGGTATTTGCAGGAAACCGCATTCTCTCCTGTATTCCCCCTGTCCGGAGTTCCCATCGCAAGCCATCGACACCGGCCCCCAGTCCATCTGCAACGCCGCCTTGGTGTGATGCGCACCCGTCTCCAACACGTGAACCACCATATTTAGCCTTGCCTGGCACTGCTGGGTGGTGTGCCCCAGGAAACCCCTGCCATTATATCTTAAATAGCCACTGCTCCTTTTCTGCAATGCTCTGGTGCTGTAAAGCACAGGGCAGGCAGCTGCTCCGCAGCTTGTCTGCTGTCTTTGCTCTGGGTATATTAGATTATTCTGTGGGCAAAAGTGAGGCTCAGTGACTGGGAATTGGCTTATGGTCTGATGTTAGAAATTACTTTAGAGTTATAACTCCACATTTATTGGCCTTTCCAGCAAAGGAATCTGATAGCATGAAATGCAAC
Source organism: Phaethon lepturus (assembly GCF_000687285.1). Lineage (NCBI taxonomy): Eukaryota > Metazoa > Chordata > Aves > Phaethontiformes > Phaethontidae > Phaethon > Phaethon lepturus. Next base: position 5,212 of record NW_010544029.1, on the reverse strand, counting down.
TTGTACTCCGTAATACAAACTCATCAAAGCAAGGGCACAAAAAGCCCCTCAGCTTGAGCTACCTCTCAAATAAAGCTCCCTCCAGGGCTGCCGCTTCCTTGCTTCCCGGCTCTTCTCCGACAAGAACCACCCCTGCCAGCCCCATGGCAGGAGAAAATCCCAGCCATCCTCTCACAGAGAGTTTTCCCAGCGCGACTCACTCCCACATGTATAATTTGGTTTCTTGCCTTGCTAATGACTCCATAAGCTATCTCAGAGGCCAGCCATAAGAAGCTGATGTCTCTGCAAAGTGAGAATTGTTTGAAGCGTGCAGAAAAGTACTGTGCTCTCCTAGCAACCAAAGTTGTAAAATAATGTAATCATATCCAAAATAATGTGATAAAAGATTATATGATGCTTGTATCAGGTTGTTATAGCAACTGAAAGAAGCTTACGTGCGTGTACGCAGCATTTCAAACAAATAACCTAATTGTATGCAAAGTTACATTTCTAATTAATCCCATTCAATTTGCCGTCATCTCCATTCATTCGTGCTGTTGTTAGGGCTTATTTTCATGGTCTTTACCTTGCTCCTGCCAGACCTAGTTTCCATTTTGTTTTCAACTTTCTTTGCTTTGACCCTGCTGATGTCAAACTGTTGTTTCACCCCTGCATGTTTGGGTCAACAGGGATTTGCATTTCAGTGCATCGTCTGTAACCTGCTCTTATTTAATTTTCCTTTCTAAACAACTTTGTTGCCTGCGGAAATGGTGTCCTAAGGTGGCAGGATTTACTTAACTCCTCCTGCCTGGGTATCTTGCCGGATAACCAAGACAGCACTCCCAAGAGATGAAAACACCTGATGAAAGCCTGGGCGAGGACAACCCATCAGCTCAGCCACGCTGACAGCAGCCGGGAAAAGCTGCCCCAGGGAGGGCACACCACGGGCAGACGCTGCAGCCACATCCGCACTGGCCGAGCCCGGCACCTTCTCACCTAGTTCAGCTTACACCCACCAAACTAGCGGCCAGTTTCTCCAGAAAATCAATTGCCTCGCCCCCAAACTCCCAGTTCTTATCACAAGACACACTTTTAAAAAAATCATTTTCCACATCCTTCGATTCCTCCCCTTTGAGACTGAATAAGACTTTAATTTCCATAGAGTGCTATCCTGAAATCAGCCCATCTCCTCTAGTAGTCCCAGTGGGCTTATGTGGGGAACTAATTGTTTTCTGGATCGGGGTTTTATTCTCTGGTTCACTCCTGAGCTGTGATTTTCGAAGCGATTCAGAAAGATACAATATTTAATCTGATACCTCTGTTAAAATTTAAAGGTTTGTGTGTTTTCTAAATTGCCTCTTTCCCCACTTCCCCACCCTTGCTGCACGTGGGGATGGTGACGATCGGCGGGGACTCGGTCCAGCACTGCACCAGAGCTGCGGGCAGGCGGGTGTAAGCCACTCCGCAAAACCCACCCCGGCGCTGGAGCCTCCGCGGGCTGCCCCTTCGGAAGACTGGGCTGCTCCAGCCCTTTCCCCACTACAGGGCCCGACGCAGAGGAAGGTGGTTAATGGTCTTTTCCCTCTGGTTTTCCGCTACCTGCCTCTGTGCGGGCAGCGCGGCCCGCATCCAGGTGCTTCCCCATGCGGGGAGGGCTTCTTTACCTGCTGACCGCTCACCTGAAGCAGCATGAATGTGCCAGTGAAAGCTTTGCCACTTTCAATACCTCGAAGGGAAAAAAAAAAAAAACCAACCCAAAACAGCAGCCAAGAGGGTGGAAAGAAGGGCATGGGATTGATGAATAGCCTCAGCTGCCTCTGCAGAAGGGTACCTGGAGCAGGAGGAGAGGCACCAGCTGCCCGGCCACCGCTCTGACCACCCAGGAGGAGAGCCCAGCTACACAGCCCAGACATAAACCGCTCTCCGCAGGAGACCTCTGCCAGCACCCGTTTTCCCCGTCTGGTGAAATATTTGGGGCAAACAGCGTGCACTTCACGGGACGGCTCCAGGCTCTTCCCCATGCGATTGTGGGATCAGCCCAAAACAAAGGTAACTCAGCCCAGAAAGTGCTGTGTGGAAACCAGCCACAATGGGTGAAGCTTAAAAGCATCAGAGCCACTTGCCGTGTGAGCCTTACACATGCTTGGTTTTAGCCCGCCAGGTATGTTTATTTCTAGGCTGCAGAAAATTCCCCAGAGGGCACATGCAAAATGACGGGGGAACAAGCCTTACAAAAATGTCATTTATCCAGCTGTTATTTCTTCTTTTTTGCATGATGATGAAAGTAAGCCTGGCAACATCCTTTCTTTGACGGTACGAGTAGCTCTTTGGACGCGCTAAAAAAGCTTTTGTGAAAGAGTTAGTACCAGAACAGTTTTTAAAACAGTATGCTCTACCACCAAATTACAGTAGCAGCATGTGTAACGTTCCTAACTTACCCATAACCTTCCAGCTTCCAGCACAACTCGGGGACTAGAAAAATTGATTTAATTTGTCTCTGTTACTGTGTACTAAGACCCAGGGAAATGCCCGAGTGACGTTGTGTACATATGTTTCACACCGGTTGCATCATCCTTCTGCACTCGCAGTCCCTACTGCGCATAGGGATTAACCCCAGGCTGCGATACCTTTCCTCCGTCTGAGTGTTATCTGAAGAGCCATCTCACGGGGTTCAACGGGAGCAGCCAACACATGATGGTAGTGTTTGAAGGCATAAAGTACATCACAAGGTTGGCGTGGCATCGCACAGGCACATGTTCTGAAACTAAAGACCAGGAGCTCTAATTCCCCAAACGCATGCTGGAGGACAGCTACTGTACGTGCCGCAGGTGACGTTTGCTTATTTTACATCTTGTTTGAGTGCCTCTAAACAGGACGTACGATAGGTTGAGGATTATGCTCTTTTATTTTGCCTCATTGTGCTCCCTCAAAACTATTTACTTTTGTGGATTACATAAAGCATGTAATTTCTTTATAAAATTCAATGTCGTCACTAGGAAGCCAATGTTTTCTTTCACCCTGCTGTCGCTCCCACTCCTATTTTTGTTTTTACAGAGCTACCTTTAGCCGATTTCCCTTCCATCCCACTGAAATCCCTTGAAGTTAAACACATTCCTATATGCTGTACTCAGTGCCTCCAGAAACTTTGCTTTCTCGTTGCCATAGGGTGCGGAGATCCCTGGTAGTTAACCATTGCATTTTTCACTTGGGGATGGGGAAAGTGACAATACGAGGTCTTGAGGAGCTCCTCACTGAGTCCTGTCTCACTTTGATGGGGTCATCACATAAGCTGGCTGGAAGGGCTCAGCTGTGGGTGAAGAAAGGAGATTTGAGCTCATGGGAGATCATGGAAGATGCCAACATCTCTATGGATTGGGTGAGCAGAGAGATGACCCGGGTTCTGGGGCTCCCAGCATGAAGGGGTCTGGAGGCGGCTATAGGGAGTGGCAGGCCTGGCCTGCGAAATTCACCTGGAAATTGAGAGTGCTGGAGCCTCCTTGAAATTAGGCCACTTGGTGTCTCCCACCAGACATCCAGAAATGCAGATCTTTAATTTAGGAGATGCTTTGGAAATGCAACACGGAGGATGGCAGAGATGTTCTTGTGTTAGAGAAGATTGTGGGCATTTAGGAGGGAAAAAACTTTCAGAGTAAGTAATGCAGTACTTGGGAGTTGGAGATTTGGAGAGAAAAGTTGGTGAGACCAGCCAAGCTGGGAGGCCGGGGCAACCCGGACTTGTGAGCTGTGAACACACCGATGGCAGATGAAGCACCCAGAGCAAATGAAGCTTCCCAGTGGTGGGGCGGTGCAGTTCTCAGAAAGTATTTTTCCACGTCTGTCTTACCCAGCCTCTCTCTCACACACTTCTACTACTGAAGGACTTGAAGGATTTTACAATAGGAGAAAGTAAATTAAAAAGTAATATTTAATGAAATGTAAAGGCAAAGACTTTGCATGCATAATGATGCTCTTCTGAGAGAATCAATCTTTGGATTTGCTAGAAAGACCCATTAGCATGCATAAAGCAGTCTTCTAAGAGGAAAGAAAAATCAAATTCCACGTGTTAGGAGAAAGAACTCATGGGGGTTTTAATTTTTACTTTTGCCACTTTCAGACAAAATTTCAAGTTTGTATTTATCAGGAATTTAACTAGAAGGGGATACCTGCACGTGAATTTAATCTTTTGATAGGTCTCTCTTGCAGCCAAGAAAATATCAAGATCAGCCTGTAATTTTATTTGCTCATGTATAAACACTAAAGTGAAAAAAAGGAAAAAGATCCATTATCTTTCCCTCCTTAGAGCTCTCAACCTTCGTTTTTCAAAATCTCTGAGCACTTGGTAATAATCCTAGTTGTGATATGTAAAGGGTTGGAGAAATTTCATACACAACCATCTTGTGCTAGTGGCTCGTCCCTTTGAGGCTTTTTGTGTGGCTTCATCAGTGTGACTTATGCCAGCCAGTACAAGAGAGGATCATTTATAAAGCTGGTATAAATGATGTATTCAGAAAGTGTTCTGTGTTCTGATTGATAAACGTTAATTGTACGCACGGTGGCATACAGCAACTCATCATACATCTTCATTGCAAGGTAGTTGCCACCATTCAGGTAGGAAGATTATTTATTTGGATATTTCTAAGCTGGTCTTACAAGCATTTTAAGCACTTTCTTTAAGAAACGAGCAAGGTACTATTTGCTTGATTGTTATAAAAATTAATAAAAGATGCAAATCTAGTCATCTGCATGAAGAAAACGGGAAACCAGGAAAAGCTGTTTCTCATCCAAATCCCCGCGCCAACTCCCCAGCAGCAGCGAGGAAATTATTTTCTCTGTTCTCAGCCCCAGTTTTCCCCCTCAAGTGTTAATGCTAATTATACCTGCTTCGCCCGGGGTTTTGTAACAAACAGCCTGCATGTGAAAACCACTTTGATGCAGGCACACGCCAAGTTTTAGCAATAAACATATGGTGAACAACATTTTGTCCGGATTTATGCGCTGGAAGAGTTTATTTAAAATCAGATTTGGAAACCGATCGCGACTCAGAAACACCGCGTTGTTTCTCAACCAAAAAATAAAGGCCTGCTTGTACCCCTTGCTCTAAACCCCCGCAAGCCCGGCCCGGCTCCGGGCGCCGCGCTTGGCTGGTGTTTGCCCTTGGCCTTGGCTTTTGGAGCGCGTCGTCCTCCCTTGCCCGCGCGCGGGCTGGCGGGGAGAGGGGCAGGCGGGGGAGCGG
>NW_010544028.1:104433-126593 GCF_000687285.1 Phaethon lepturus | reverse complement strand
TGGTGCCCATGCTGTGTGCATCGGTGTAGATAAGTGAAGCAGGACTTGTGGAGGGCATGTGCTCTCCTTTGATTAAGGAGGGGGGAGTTCGGTACTTAAAACAAATGCTTCATTTAAGTACCAATAATTGGGTGGAATAAATGGAGGCTTAGTCCTGGTGAAATGTTTCTTCCATAGTCCCAGCCCTGAAACCAACAGAAGCCAGATTTCACACAGGTAAAATGCACGTCCTGTGGACATTAATTCCTGCCAGGATTTCCAGTCATTCATGAAGTAAGGAATGAAGCCTATAGTGAAACTATATTATCTGCATGAACAGACGACTGACATGGCACATGTCATTTTAATAGATTTTTTATTTTAAGCTAGCTTTTATTATACTAAAAATGGAAACATTATACGGAGACCAGAATTTCACCCTATTCTTCTCAGCAATCTGCTGTTCAAAACCATGCTTTATAGCCTTAACAAGTGTTAGCTCAATAGTCTCTTGTATCAACCTAGCTTCCCCAGAAAAAACAAACACGCCGAAAAGCAGACATGTGTCTTTGCCCAAACCACATCCAAAGACTGCCTCTGCCCCAGACCGCCAGTGAGACAGTCCGTAATTCACCACCTGCTCTTATGTCCAGCCACTCTCCTCCAGGCTGCCCTCCTGCACCAACACCCCAACGTCCTTGCTGGCTCTGGTACAGCTCCTCCATGGGCATCCCCTTCAGTATCACTCTTGATAGGTTTAGGATCACTGAGGCGAGGCACTTCTCCACTTTAAAATACTTTTTTAAGTTCTCCCCCACCATGCTCCACTCACTTAGTCCCTCATGGCTTAATTCATTTTATATCCACCAGTCAGTATTCTCAGTTCTCTCCCTCCTAGACTCCTTCCTAGTCTAGTATTCCTAGACTCTGAGTTGTGTATTCCTGCTCAGGATCCCACAGCTTCAACCCCAAGACCTTTTGGATTATATGAATGGGTTAAAAACAAAAGCTTTCTAATTTTTTAAGATTATGATTACAGCTGAGACAGGATCTTACACTAAGAGTATGGAAAATTGTAATTTGCTACTTCTTTGTTCCTTGCAAATATGAATACTCCATATACAAACACTCCTAAATGTCTACAATTAAAAAAAAAAGGTATATTGAGATTAATTCCATTAAAGGTAAAAACATTTACCTTTTACTAAAATTCTGCTTGCAGAACTGTGATGGTTTGTTTTAATTTTCCTTATTACTATGCTTCTTTTTCCTATAGAAGATTAGAGAAAGATTCCATCAGAAGTCCTCCCTAGCACTCAGCATTGTTTATAGTATTTTATAAGCAGCATTATTAGCATTAGGAAACTTGCTTTTTCTGCACTTCTAGTCTGTGAAATTTTCATAATTAGCTATGTATAATTAAGATTTCCATTAGTTGCTTTTTTTTTTTCAATTCCCCTTGTCCCAGTAAAAATGACAGATAAACGCCTTGAGACTTTGCTCTTAATTGTTCCCCAAGAGTTAGATTACAGAGTTAGGACCTGATTCACGCACATTTTATGCACCATTTCCTTGGCTTTTTTTTTAATGTAGCATTTTGCTCAGAAACTTAATGTTGCTGAGAAAAGTGCCAATACTTCTTATTTACATAAATCCCTTGAGAATAGTTGCCATGTCTTCCCTCTGCACTTCATTATGCACTACATGTACTCCAAAGAAGAGAAAGAGTCAGTTAACAGCAAGGTATGCAATAGTCCCACTAACCAAATAGATACAGCTTCTTGTTGGTAACACATTTGATTTCAACCCTTCAAATAAATCATGCCATGGGTTTCTGCAGTATGTACCTGATGCATCTCAGAAAAGTCACTCTGAATTCACATCAGTATAAATAAAAAAAGATTTTGAATACTAAGAGATAGCCATTAAAACAATGATCAAGAAAATATGGCACACATTGCAATCTATCTTCCAGACTTTATACATATTTCATCAGAAAGCCTAGTTACTACTATGCAAGGGTGAGCTTCTAATAGAATATTAAAATAATCGGCTTAAGAGGCAGCCATAAAGTTAGCAGAAGAGGTATTGCCCCTCTTCTCCATGAAACTGGGCCCTTCTTGTCTGGACCTGAGACAGCAGTGGGAGGAAGAGCTTCCCTCACAGCAAGCAGTGGTAGTGCAGCTCCCAGCAGAAAAGGTGGAGTTGGAAAGGAGCAGTCTGCAACTCCTAAATCTAATTTGAGCTAACTCAAGTTAGCTCTAACTGGAATGAATCACTTCCATTCCAACCCTGCCACTGTATATGACAGTATTAAATTAACTATAGTGCAAGAGACTTGGAAAAAAAAAAAGTCATAACATATTTATTGTAAAGCAGTTTTTCATTCAGCATAAAACCTGCAGATTTAGTTCCTCCACCTTTTCTGATAACTTGCCTTCCACTTCAGTGTCCACAACACCTGTAGTTTGTTAGCTTAAAGGGCACTGAGGATGGCAGGAAGCAGAATTGCTCACTGTACTCCTCTGCCTTGGAGACCCATTCTAGTTAGACAGTCTCCTTTCCTGTTCTGACTAGCTGGATTCTTGTCAAAGAAGGAAATGGTTCTACAGAATTCCTTTTTGTTGCCCTGCGAAATCCTTAATATTTTTTCTTTGTCAAAACTATCAGGCAAAGATATTGGTGACTGTTCTACTCTTGAGACTGCAGTTGTTAAAGGATTCTGTGTGCTGAGAACAAATTCTCAGTGAAATCAGTTCATTATATTTGGTTGTTGGAATACAGTTAGGTCACCCAAACTTTTTTAACAAACAGTAGATCCTTGTAATAAAAAATAGCAGTGAGGTGGGATTTAATGAGATTTTCCTGTGTGGGCCATGTGTTAAAAGACATCCAATAAAGAAAAGTAAAATAAAATAAACTTTTAGCTGTCCAATATTATATGACCAAAATAAAGGGGAAGTATACACAGGAAAGAAAATTTTTTTTTCACGTTAGAAAATAGAAAAAAAAAGATTTATTGTTTCTTCTTTATGTGAGCAATTTTCAAATTCCTTTCCTTTTCTCTCCTTTCACACAAAGGATAACTCAAACACGATTGTAACCCAAAATATTTGGGATACGGAAAAAAACCCCAGTAAATCATTATGAGATTTTTCAAATGTTCAGGGAAATATTTACATGCAATTAAAAACCCCAAAACCCTAAATCTACACAGTTTCTTTCATTGACTCCCATTCCCCTCTCACCCCCCACCAAACAAAAGGTTACTTTGTTTTTTCTGCTCCTGTGTTCTTGTAGAAAGTTAAAAATACCCATTAGCTTAATAAAGCTCATATGTGTGATATATAACACTATAACATATTTGTTACATATATATGGATTTTTTTGTAGGGTCATGCTGCTTCAGTATTTCTTCTCAGTTCTTCCAGAGGCTTTAAAGAGATTGAATCCCTATGGCTCATCCAAGACCCTCTCCAGAAGCGCACTGAACTAAAGCTGCAGAGAAAGAGCAAGTAGTGTTTTGTTAAAGAACCTGAAAATTACTTTCTACCTGGCCTTTTAGATACAATCCATAGGATTTTGTTTTGTAGGGCAGCAACTAGCAAAGGCACGTACAAAATTAAATGCTTGTGTATGTGTGTTTCTGCATAAACATACATATTGGATGCTTAAGATTACCAATTGCCTACCACCATTGTACTTGATGCTTTTCATTCTTGAGCAAAAGAGGGGAAATTAATATTTCCTGAGGATACATACAAGTGTTTATAATGATGACTATAACTTTTACTAAGAAATCTGTAATAATAAATCTGCATCTTAAAAGCAAGTAATTATATTCCTTTCCCCAGCCTCCCAATCCATACAAATTCATACACAGTTCTTGCTCAGTTTAAACTATTCATATCAAAACAATAATGCACAGAAGGCACCAATTTCACTTATGCAGAGAAACATATCGTAAAGAAATGTGACAGGCTTCCTGTGTTCGTTCACAAAGAAAAATCTGAACAAACTTCAAAAGGAAAGAAGGAACATGCCCTCAATTCTAGCAGACACACAAGTTGAAGGATTACCAAATCTTGTAAGATGTTCTCATTGTAATACTTTTCTGTATGGAAAGACCTCTGAACCACGTCGCTTTACAGAATATGCTAAGGCTTAGACAGAAGATACATTCAAGAACATATATATTTGACTCAATAATATATTGTACTAACAGTTATTCCTATGGCCACCCAAGAACTGCTGTACTGTGAAAGACCATGATGACCTCAAGATACTTGCTTAAGGCATTGCTATTCTCCTAAAGTACTTCCATAATCAAGACCTACACCTTCTTTTTCTACTTTTTTCCACTTTCACCTTTGACTATGTAGTACAATGGTTTCTCAATGAGGAAAAAGAAAAATAAGAAAAAAAAAAATCAAATATTCTTTACCCCAGTGCACCTCTTCTTACTAACAGACCTGCTAAAGAGTACAGCTTATTTGACTGTGTACAAAAGTCAATGTTACTGTGCCATTGATTTCTTTTTAGGAAGGACAGTCTGTTGCCATATTTTCTAATGAGTGTGTGTACACAATCTGTGGAATAAAAATACTTTTGTCTTGGAGCATGTAAGTTTTCATGTTTGTCTTAATTTTTTTGATAGAAAACCCATTATTTGTATCCTACACAGAATCTTTAACTGAAAAAAGATTATTTCAGAAGCTTATAATTCATTCAGAATGACATAAAACTGAAAGGATTTTTTTTCTAAATGTTAACTGCTCAGCTGATGCTTCAGAAAATGCTTTTTGTAGTAAGATTTTCAACAATGTAGAAGATACCTCAAAATGCACTGCTTAGAAGAATAGTCAGGCACACAGATGTTTCAGTTAAAATCATTGGTATTGTAGCAGTCTCTAAAAGACCTCAAAGTGGAAGTATTGATAAAATAAAAACCATTCTGCATTTCTAATGATCACCTTCTGGTAAATATATGTTTCCTTTATTTTATATTGTTCAGATACTTTTCTGGGGTGATGGGGGAAGCAAACCTATTAGGCAACTTGTAATGATTGCAAGTCAATGAGTTGAAAGTGAACTGATACGAAAATATAAATTATTGTCTTCCACTACTACATTTTAAAAGCAATTAAACTGCTGCTTTTAAAAAAGAAGCTGAGTTTTAACTTCTTGGTTTTTTGGTACATCTCCCATTTAAGCAATCTCCTCACTTGATGTTTACAAAGAGAAATGAGCTGAATCTGTTCATTATCTTATTTGGCTAATGAGGTTTAGTAAATATTGCAATAATTTTACTTTTTTCTTAATACCATGTAATTTTTAATAACTACCAAAATTTCTCTCTTTTCAAATATCTTACTGTAGATTTGGAGGTTCACAAGACAGCTAAGATATACCTATAAATGTTGATTGATAGAATGTGCTAATACACATTCCGCTTGTCTCCATCAGACATCAGTCAGTGACAAAAGCGAGACAAGTAAATTCAGGGTTTCGCCAAGAGCAGAGAACCTATGTTTCACTCTGGACAAGTCTGGTATGATAGTGGAGGAGTCTGTAGAAGATCCTAGCAACTGGACTTTTCCTAAATGCCTATGCTATCAGTTTACATCTAGAGAAAACAAGTATAGTTCACGGACCTTGATTTGAGACTCACACGATCTTGATAAGGAATAAAACCTTTTGGTTCTATAAGAAAACACCAGTTTATTGAGATAAACTGTTCAGAAGAGAAAAAAAATGTCACCCTGACAAGTCTCTCAATTCACAACCATTTACAAGAAGTTTTCTAAGTGCCAAGTTTATTTTACACAAATAATTACTTTTTCTTTTTGTAAGACATTAAGACTTTAACTACTCCGTAGCTTAAATGAAATATGCCTGCTCTATTTATTTCAAGTGATTTATTTAGGAAGAACTGAAACGTTTTGCTTTTTAAATACTTATTAATATCTGACTGAAAGGAAAATATTGAAGTTAAACTTCCACAGAAATAGTTAAAAAAAAAGTCCATTGGCTCGTACTCCATTGTCCCCTTTACAACAGAGTACTATAATGCAGATCTCATCATACTACTCATTGAGACCACACTTCACTTATTACATAAGTGGCTGACTGATTACATTGCACTCACTGTTCATAAACTGGCACTGGCGATTCATTTTTGGTTAGGAATCAGGGGACTCCTAAATTGTCTGAAATGTGGTCATACACACAGAAATTACATCTGTCCTTAGTCTGAGTGTCTCAGTAAATTCCGGAGCCCGCTCAGTTTAAATGAGGAGAAAACTGCTAAATTATTCTTAAGAATGTTGTGCAGCTGCTCAGTTTGGAAATCAGCTCCTTTCCCTCCCGGGCCTGTAAAAACCAGCTGTGCTAGCCTAGTCACAGCTTACTGTTCCTCTGCTTTCATAGAGGAAAGACAGTGTTCACCAAGGAGGAGGGAAAGCAGAGGTAGTGCCGATTACCTTATGGTATAAAGGTGTCTCCTGTTATCATCTCTGATGCACAGTATCTTCATTTAAAGTGGGATAAATCATCCAGCATGGCATTGTTGGAGAGGTCATAAGGACAGCCAAAACATGAGATGGATATTTTTGATAATATCTTTGTAAAAAAATCCAAACCCAAATAAGCTGTGCTGTGTAACACTCATTACGGCTTGAATATTCTGTACTAAATTTCCAGTGCATTTTTCTCTGTGATAAAGCATGACAACTGACCTATGGCTCCAGAATTAACTGACTCTGGGTAATATTCAGATTGGGTTTGTTTCACTTAACAACAATACAATACTTAATTTTGTGAGTCATTCTCTAGATAATAGTTCAATATTAAAAGTATTTCTAAAGAATCTTTAAATATCTCTTTCTGTAGATAATTTTTCTACTGCTTCTGGAAACCTCTTGCTAACTATCCCCATTTTACATTAAAACTTTAAGTCACATCCTTTTCTGACAAATCATATCTTTTGTCTATACCATTTATAATCCTTTCCAGCGAGCTCTATCCAGGAAAGTTAATGAAATATTAGCATTGAGTTAAGTTGTATAAATTTGTGTATAAACACATAAACACATAAACCATTTAATCAAATCTCCATTTATTTCAGTCCAAAAAGAGTAAAGAATTCACATAAAACTACATTAAGTACAGTGACAAATACATTGAGAAACCTCTGTTGCAACAACTCTAACTGAATCCAAAAGTCATTCTTTATTCCTTAAAGATCTGAACTTTTGCTCATGAGAGTTTACTATTCCTGAGAAGTAAAGGAAGCCAAGACAAAAATATAGCATATTGTCAATATTTGTAATCAAAAGGAAGTGGGTAGAAGCAAGGAAACAGAAAATCTCAATAATGTGAGACTACAATTTTGAAGGCCAGGAATTTTTTTTTGCCTGTGGACCTATGCAAAACAAAGTTGTTTTTTTACTGATGGATATCAGTGAAAGTACAGAAGGAGCAAGTACCAGTATATAGTAACATGGCATTTTCTCCAAGTACACAAAGCACTAAAATGCTATCATCCATAGGTGATAGGCAAGTACATCTATTTATCTAATATTAATGGAGAAGTTTTTAGGCAACTTTTTCCATTTTTTCATTGCTGATCTTTCAAATTCACTATCTATTCTCCCTTAGTCTTTACTAATTTGATTTTGTTTACTTTTTGCCTAACTTAAAATAATGTGTTGACTTGAAATGAATGTTTCTTGAACCTTATGTTTTTTGGGCTGCAGCATATGGGTGTTTACATCATAGAACACAGCAAAGCTGAGACATAATTCCTTGAGGTATAACTCATATATAAATATATCTTTTTCCTTCTGTAGATATACAAGATTTTATCATGTGTCCAAAGTAAAAGATCTGTGCTAGAGAGTGCTACGAATGTTTGTAGGGAAAGAAAGATTGCTGTTCCCTGGCTTTTGTTATCACGCTTATAGCCCTCCCTCAGTACATTGATGAGTTATCTCTATCATATACTAGAAGGCTCCCATTTTATTTTAGCTCCATTATGATACTTGACAAATCGTATCTTTTCTCCTTTAGATCCAAGTTTCCAGATTATAGTAATTCAAAACATCATGAATGTTCAGTACAATTTTATATGCCTGTGTGGATCAACTCCGAACTACCAGATAATGAATCAGCAGGTATACTACAAGCACTTCTACTGGCAAGTCACTGGCTCAGGTTCATCAAAAATTATAATAAGCAGATATGTTTCATTTTGATATCTTAATGAATGTATGATTCCCACTTGTAAACATTTGAAAAAATTATGAGTAATAAATAGCTGTAGTGAAAGTTACAAGTTATTAACTTTCTGTGCAAATAAAACATTAATATTAACAAATAGAACTATTTATATATTGTATTATTTGTGCTTCTTTTGGCGAGTTTAGACTTTGAAAACCACTTCTGAACGTACCAGGTGCCCTGGACATAACATATCTGAATGTAAAAATAGATTGAAATAATTGAGACTAAAACCCAGGCTGAACTATTTCCACTTTTTATATGAGTCTCATCTTTTAACACCATGCTCTGGCAATACAAGAACATGGTAATTGTTACTGGGAGTTATGCTATCTGTGGCCATAAAGGCAACAGATTTAGATGCTGGAGAAAAACAGTATGAAATTAAAAACCTTTCCTTGATGTTAGGGGTATATGCAGTTTAAGAGCGTTCCACATAGATCAATATTAGATCCATGTTATGCATCAAATCAGGATGAATAATCATTGCTGAAAATATCTGCAGATTCTAGAAACTAAGAGAAAGGTGAATGGGGATGGAAAAAGTCATGCAAAGTGAGATGGATCAATTTGTGAACTAGACCATTCAAACAAAGATCAGGAGTCTAGAAATAAGGCTTTGAGACGAGGAGACAATTCCTAACAATAAGTAATATTTAGAAACCAAGCTTCTTTTCAACTTCAAAAGACAGATAGGTGACGTGTACTGCATGCAATTATCCTTAGAAGACAGTACAGAAAGCAAACAAATGCAGTGAGGAAAGGTATAGCAAGAATAAGTACTTGAAAAAAGATGAGTCAATTGAGAAATTGGACTTTTTTTTTTTTCCTGTAACAAATATTATCAGAATAAGCTGCTTGAGAAAGCAAAGGACTCTCATGGTTCCAGAGGTCTTCAGTTCACAACTGCACATTCTGGAGTATAGGCTTTATACAGACAAATTGCTTTTATCAATGGAAATGTTCTATTCAATGTTGTAAGTGATATATAGAGATCAGATTGGATGACATAGCTGTTGCCTCTAGCCTGAAGATCTGTAACTATCTATTTTGAGAGCTTGGAGAGGGGGCAGGAGTTGGTTGGTTTGGCATTTTTTTGGTTTGTTTATTTGTTTTTAAGAACATTTTTTTGTTGATGGCTGCCAAGTATATGACTAGGATTCAATGACCAAAGTAGCCTTCATCCCAGTGTTTCCCTCCAACAAATATAGCCTACTTTCTTGCAGGGTAATTATCAAATTACGTACTGTCATGTGTCTAATAAACATAGAAATGTTTTCCTACAGTAGCTGTCAGGTCCTTCAACAACAAGCAAAAACATGTTTGTAAAAGTAAAAAAAAATAATGCACCAATTTCATTCTTATGAACTAATACTCAAAATCCCAGATTAACAGAATTACCTAACTCAAACAAGTAACAGGTGAACTGTCTTTTAACCCAGGAGAAACTATTCAGCTATGGCTGAATCTGTTTATATTGGAGACATTTTACAGTTAAAATGGTGTCCTCATACTACACCAGGAACAAGTTCCTAGTGTATATCTCATGTACCGACATCACTGCATTTCTCTAAGTGAAGTAATCCCATCTCTTGCACAGGAAGTTGTACAAATACTAGCATGGTTTTGCTAATAACTATTCATGTCACCCCACTTTTGCTATCTTGTCAACAACTGTTTACATGTACCGTCTGCTAGAAGACGGAAGCATCAGCCTGATCTGAAACCCTTTCATATTAAAGACGACAAGGATCATCATTTCACTGCAAAAGATGTCAAGTAATTTGCTCGGTCAAAATCAAGTATTTCAGATTTGACCAGACTGTGGTACATCAAAATCATACCCAAAACATTGATCATAGATCTTTGGTTATAATAGCGTACAGAAGAATCTCAGCTGAAACACAAGGAGGACAAGTGCCTGGCTAATCTTTTAGGGTAACGCATTATCAACAGGCAATATTGCTTTAGAGATTTCCTAGGAGGTACAAGGTTTGTAGGGCAGAAGGTGGCCTTCAGGAAGACTTTGGAAATGTCCACAGGAGTTGTCTTTCAGAAACAGGACAAGAGGATAAAGCATTTTCTTGTTCAGAAAGCAATTAGGATCGTGGGTTGTATCCCAGCATTGAGCTACTGGAGCTCAACACTTTCTCATCCAACTTCATCAGTAAGGACTCTGCATACTGACCCGGAACTTTATCATGCCAACTATAGAAAGCTACTTTCTCAGAAATACAGAACATGCATTCCCTGTATAAAAGCACAATGCTTCTCTAAATTAAATAGGAGACAGCATGAAAGGAGTGTCTCCACTCTTTCTCCATGAAAGAGAGCAAATGCTGTTGCTTGGTTTTGTTCCTTTATGAAACTCTCTTATTTTCCATCTTGAAAAACTTATATGTCTGTATAGAGAAACTATAGATGAAATAGCTATGATGGATCACAAAGTTTTAATGATAAATATATATATATTCTTGCACTGGATGCTTGTGAAAAAATTTGTGTGTTCTTGATTTTTTTCAATTTTTTTTTCCTTCAAAGAAGCTTTTCCATTAGCTCTAGGAATTCGTCACAGTGTAATGAATACAAAATAAGAATATTTTTTCTAATTTTAGTGCAGGCCACTTTTGCAGTTAGGAATATATCTAGGTTGTTGAATACATCATTAACATAAACAACATCCAGAAAGTTCTTGTCATATTGATCTTGTGTTGTATCATAGGAATTGTCATGCTTTACCAGAAATTGTGATGTTTCACTGTCAAGTTTTTTTTCTAAATGTCTACTGCATTTAAAAAACAACAAACAAAACACCTTAGCAATAAAAATGTTTCTAAAAGTTGAATATTCTTTGGGAGAGAAAAAAAATTGGTTCCATTTTAGCAATAGAGAATATTCTAAATTCTAAAGTATCCTTTACATAATTAATCTTAGCATAAGCAACTTTAAAGACAAATTAGAATTACCTGTTTTTCATAAGGGGAACAAATTAAAGAAATAAGGCCTCTAAATTCCTACTCCAATATTGCTGTTCCTCTAGGACTATAATTCCTGGATAAGTGCCACATCTGCCTTGTGTGGTTTAATTACTGATGATCTTACCTTTTTCTCAGGAAAACATAGTATTTATTCATATAATATGACATGGCACACTATTACAACGATTATCCAGTTACTTTATGTATGGTCATAATACCATCTGGTATACAGCTAGCCTTCTTTTTGCATGTGTGCCATCTGGAACATCTATCTATATTCTAATTATTGTACAGATGAGATTTTTGTTTTTACAGAAACACCATATTGGATGTATCCTTCATTGATTGCTTAATTTAAAAAAATACAATGTAAAATAATGTAAAACAGAAACAAAAACTTGGCATCTTAAATTAGTTTTAGCTGTCATATTTTCCTATGCATTTCTTCTAAGGAGTTAAACAAAAAAAGACACCTAAATATATTTACAACTACTTTGCTATTCATTTTAGTAGAAATAGGATCTGGTTATTTAGGCGAGATGAGATAACAATTTCAGTTTAAAGTAGTTTGGAAGCTATATATACAGCAAAATTTCACACATTGAACTGAATTCAATTCTCCACCATTCTGTACAAGTATAGAGATCTAAATCCTTCTTACAGAACTTCATTATCTGACCACAAAATAGCATGATTTGTTCAGTTGTCGTTGGCAAGTGTACATACCTATTTGTAGACCAGATGATGTAATTTTGGTTCAGGGGCTAAGAAAGAGTTGGTAAGTATCATTACAGCCTCAGTCCTGAAAATGTCTACTAGTATTTTTGCAAAAACGAAAGTTAAAAATGTTCCTAAGACCCTTCTCAGTTATTTGCTTACATTTGCCTTAGCTAGACCATCAGCTGTTGTAGTGTATTTTCATAGCAAAAGCGTCATTAGGCTAGGACCCCGTAAGAAACACTTTATGTCTCAAAGAGTTTATGTGGGAGGGAGACTTGGTAATAGATTGTAGGCAGGGGCAGACAGTGACTCACTAAGTTTCCTACTGCTTCATTGAACGACTGGACAGGGCTGAAGCTAGAGAGAAGTCAATGACATTATGCAATCCAAAGAAGCCAGTAGGTCACTTCTTCCCAGTACTGGACTAATCTGTACATAACATTGCTGTCCCATATCAACAAGTAAGCAGTGTCTCCACTATCATCCAGGAATGCTCCATGGCATGTCTTACAAACCTAATATCCAGCTATAAACTTATTGCACCTTGACACCATTTCAATCAGGGACTAGTGTTTTGCACCAGAGGTGGGGAGAAAGCTGAGAAAAAGAAATAGAGTGGGGTTCTTTCTGGATCTCAGAAAGAAAGGCCCGACAAATGGCATAATAAAATACCTGTTTTAATAAAGTAGAATAAAAAGAGGAATATAGCTAGTAAGTACATTTTATGTCCCTTTAGACTCTGGGAACCTCACTTTTGTGGGGTATTGGGCAGAACTTGGGTGGATTTTCCCATGACATGCTGCACAGATTCTACCTGTGGAGACCTTCCTTCTTCCTCCCATGCTCAGATGCCTTTTATTTTGTGTAACAAACAAAACCATAGATCTTCTCCTGGCAAGCTGGAACATCATCTCTCTCATAACATCCACCAGTATACAGGACAGACGAACATGGTATACTCCAAAAAATTCACTTATAGTGCTTAGTCATGTTAATATAATGGCTTCTCAAACCCTGAGTACAAGGCCCAAAAGAGCAGACAGGATATGTTCAAGACCACTGACTCCTCAAATGTTTTCTGCAAGACTTCCAGTACAACTACATTGCACATCATTGCTCCATGCCTCAGATTTTCCTTCCAAGAATCACCCATAGAATCATTGAATCTTTGGGTTGGAAGGGACCTTTAAAGGTCATCTAGCCCAAATCCCCTGCAATGAGCAGGGACATCTGCAACTAGATGAGGTTGCTCAGAGACCCATCCAACCTGACCTTGGAGGTTTCCAGGGATGGGACATCTACCACCTCTCTGGGCAACCTGTTCCAGGGTTTCACCACCCTCATTGTGAAAAATTCCTTCTTTATACCTACTCTAAATCTACCCTCTTTTAGTTTAAAGCCATTACCCCTTGTCCTATTGCAACAGGCCCTGCTAAAAAGTCTGTCCCCAGCTTTCCTATAGGTCCCTTTAAGAACTGGAAGGCTGCAAGAAGGTCTCCCTGGAGCCTTCTCTTCTCCAGCCTGAACAATCCCAACTCTCTCAGCCTGTCCTCGTAGCAGAAATGTTCTGCCCCTCTGATTGTTTGTGTGGCCCTCCTCTGGACCCTCTGCAACATGTCCATGTCTTTATTGTGCTCAGGGCTTCAGAGCTGGACGCAGTACTGCAGGTGGGGTCACACCAGAGGGGAATAGAGGGGCAGATTCACCTCTCTTGACCTGCTGGCCACGCTCCTTTCGATGCAGCCCGGGATACGGTTGGCCTTCTGGGCTGTGAGCACACATTGCTGGCTCATGTCCAGCTTTTCATCTACCAGGACCCCCAAGTCCTTCTTGGCAGGGCTGCTCTCGATCTCTTCATCCCCCAGACTGTACTGATACCAGGGGTGGCCCCAACCCAGGTGCAGGACCCTGCACTTGGCCTTGTTGACCCTCATGAGGTTCACACAGGTTTTTTCCTCAAACTTGTCCAGGTCCCTCTGGATGGTACCCCATCCCTTGGGTGTGTCAACTGCACTACTCAGTTTGGTGTCATCTGCAAACTTGCTGAGGGTGCACTTGATACCATATTGTCTATGTCATGGATGAAGATATTAAAGAGTACGGGTCCCTCTGGACATTGAGACGTTGACCGCTACCCTCTTGGTGTGACCATCCAACAATTCCTCATCCACCCAACAGTCCACCAATCAAATCCATATTTCTCTAATTTAGAGAGAAGGATGTTGTGGAGGACCATGTCAAAGGCCTTACAGAAGTCCAGATAGATGGCATTGATAGTTCTTCCCTTGTCTGCTGATGTGGTCACTCCATCATAGAAGCCCACTAGATTGGTCAAGGAGGACTTGCCCTTGGTGAAGCCATGCTGGCTGTCTCAAATCACCTCACTTCCCTCCATATGTTTTAGCATAGCTTCTAGGAGGACCTGTTCTATGACCTTCCCAGGCACAGAGGAGAGGCTGACAGATCAGTAGTTCCCAGGGTCCTCCTTGTTACTTTATTTAAAAATGGGTGCAATGTTGCCCTTTTTCCAGTCTCCAGTGACTTCACCTCACTGCCAGGACTTTTCAGCTCTCATGGAGAGTGGCTTGACAAGTACATCAGCCAATTCCCTCAGGACTCTAGGATGCATCTCATCAAGTCCCACAGACTTGTGCATGTTCAGGTTCCTCAGGTGGTCTCAAACCTGATCTTCTCTTACAGTGGGAGGGACTTTGCTCTTCCAGTCCCCATCTTGTAGGCCATCCCCTCAAGAGTTGTGGGAAGAGACACTGCCAGTGAAGATTCAGACAAAGAAGTCTTTGAGTACCTCAGCCTTCTCCTCTGCTGTTGTTACCAGTTTGCCAGTCTTGGTCGTCAAGGGGGGTACGCTTTCTTTGACCTTCCTTTTCTGGCTGACATGCTTATAGAAGTCCTGTTACTCTTTGCATCCCTTGACAAGTTCAGCTCCAGCTGTGTCTTGGCCCTCCTGACCTCATCCCTACACAATCGGGAAGTGTCTCTGTACTCATCCTGGGATACCTGTCCCTGCTTTCATTGCCTGTGTTTTTCCTTCTTGTCCTTTAGTTTGCCCATCAAGTTTCCACTCAGCCATGCCTTCCTTTCCCGATTTCTTACACCTGGGGACTGAGAGCTCTTACACTCTATGGAAAGGGTCCTTAAAGATCTGCTCTGTTCTGCTCCCTTGTCCCTCAGGGCAGTTTCCTGGGAGGTCCTATTGACTAATTCCCAGAAGAGCTGTAAGTTTGCTTTCCTAAAATTACCCTTCACCTACCCCATTTCCCTCAGGACTGCAAATTCCACCAGTGCATGCTCAGGGGCAGTTTCCTGGGAGGTCCTATTGACTAATTCCCAGAAGAGCTGTAAGTTTGCTTTCCTAAAATTACCCTTCACCTACCCCATTTCCCTCAGGACTGCAAATTCCACCAGTGCATGCTCAGTGCAGTCCAGGCTGCCTCCAATCTTGACATCACCGATTAGCTCACATGCGTTGGTGACTAACAGGTCCAATATGTCATCCCCTCTGGTAGGGCTGTCTATTACCTGGCACAGGCAGTTATCCTCCATGCACTCCAGGAGTCTCCTGGATTGCCTGCAGCTCACTGTGCTACATTTCCAGCAGATGTTAGGGTGGTTGAAGTCCCCTGACAGGACGAGAGCCTGCAAGCGCAATGCTTCCTGTAGCTGGAGTGAGAAGGCTTCATCAGTAGACCCCCCTTGATGGGGCGGCCTGTAGTAGACACCAACCACAATGTATATAATATAATAACCATATGACAGGGTAGAGCAGCAACTACTATTTATTTCATTAGTTTCCCAAATGGGGATGCCTGGTACATCATGACTGTGAGATGCACCATACCTCATCCCTTTTCTATAGCTGAGATATTCAGTTTACAGATGACCTCTGTCTGGCCTATAACAATTCCGTTGTAAGAATAGAGAGTCAAGCCTGCATTTGGCCATGTGAAGCATATTTTCAAAGTATGTGTAAACACATGGTAAAGGCAGCTCCACTACTATTGTCTATACAGTGTATTACTATATGTCACCTATTACACAGCTGTAGCAGAGGCTTCCCTTCTGCTAGCACACACTAACAGTAAAGAGGAGAGAGCAAGAGATACTTCTCAAAGAAAAGAACAATTTAAGCCACATTTACAATCACTTTAATTAAAATCATTGTTATCTAAAAGGTAACTTGCAGTTTCAGATAATCTATGACCTTTAAGAATATCATCATGAGTACATGTTTAAAATACATATCAGATTGAGTAGGATCTCTAATTTATTTATTTTGTTTTTTAACTTTGTACAAGATTTTCCTTTGTGTTTGCAACCTATGTTTTGTTCTTTTTCCTTTAAAATTTAGATAGTATTTGGACCTCAGGTAAAACTGTAAGAATATAATGCATTAGGTAAAATAATATAAAATTTTCTTAAACTCAGATGCTGAAATATACTATCAAATATGGTAGGGGCTATTGCTTCCCCTAGTGTAATGTTGCTTGCTTTTAAATTGTTCTTTTCTGGCAAGAAATCAATAAAATACAGAATCCCTTTAATTAGTTGGAATTTCAAACTAAACGTTTTTTCCTTTTAGATTTAAAATCATTAGGAGGTTAGGAAAAAGCCTACAGAAATTAATTCCATAAATAAATTACATACAAATTGCAAGATGTTATTTAATTCTCAGTTAATTAGGTACAATATTCTCTAAATGTTTTCCTAGACTAAATTGTCCAAAGTGATTCTAAAAATTCACAGCTTGCATATTTGAATAAGGGTCCAGCTCAAGCAGGCAAAACTCTAAATCTATCACTGAACTTAAAATAACTATAAAAGAATTTAAGGACCAATGCACAACTTTTAAAGAAGGCTCAGATCATTTTTTTAATTTTATTAAGTAAAGAGAATTTTTTGCACATGACCTTAGCTTATAACTCTTTTATGACTTAGGATTTAATTGAGCTAGTAACTCCTTAAACTCTAAATTATTTCCTCCCTACATCTTTTTAATACTCAGTCTCTGTTTCCTCGATAATATATCCCTGTCATTCATAGTACTGAAAATAGAATTTAAATGGTTATTTATATCTAGCATTCACCTATTTATGGAGAGATTAAGCAATATTTGAATAAGATGGAAGTACCTAAGTAAGCAGGGCTTCTTCAAGAATTTGAAATATTGGTAAAAGCAATCTCCAAGTCATTAGTGATTATTTCCCATGACTTGGAACATAGATGATGTATCACAGGCCAGTAGAAGACAAGACTTAATCTTTTACTTTTAAAGGAGGAAGAAAGGGTATGAGAAAATTATAGACTTGCCAGCCTCTTTTCAGTATCCAGAAAGATACTGTAACAAATTAAACAATCTCTTTATAAAGCCTTGAAAGAATAACAAAGTAACAAGAAACAAACTGCATTAAACCAATTGAATTTCCCTCTTCAATAGGCTAAGTGGACAAGGGAGAAGAAGTCATAAACTGTTCTATATGACATTCTCAAAAAATTAGGAAAACATGGTGAAGAGGAAGCTATTCTATGCTGTGTCTACAGCTACAAAAAAAAAAAAAAAAAAAAAGAGAGAAGAGAAGAGAAAGAGAGAAGACCCAAAAAACCTAATCAAAACATTGTGCACAGGCAACCTTTTGGTAAGTCTTCTCAGTTTGACATCAAATAGGATTCTGAAGAGATCTACTCTGGGCTCAGTCCTTAGTTTATAATAAGACTTAGCTCCAAGTAGGGAGCAAACAGATGTACAGATTATGCCATTTGTGTGGTGAAAACAAGTAAGAAGATTTCATTCTGTGATTTATTACTTGGTCATCTCATGTGCAAGATACACAAGCTTGCTATTCTATTCTCCCTATTTCTCATGACACTTCAGCTTGTCTATCTTTTAGGCAACACACTTTAAAAACGTAGACAAATGAGAGGGAGCATAGAGAAAGGCAACAGAAACAAGGGATTTAAAAGACGATACATTAGAAAAGGTTCAAAACCAGATATTATTCTTGAATACCATACTATTACTGTCCTTGAGGACTGCAGGGATAGGTAGGGGAGGGAAAAGGTGATTAATGATAGCACTGTTCTAGTGAATAAAATGTTTTTATAGAGAGTGTGAATAATTTTTCCTCCAGATTCAGAGAAGTTTGGTCAAGGAGTAATGAGGTTTGTCTCCAAGAAAATATAGATTCCTAGAAAGACCAAGACAGTCTTTCACAAATATAAGCATAATAACTATTTACTGGAGTGGTTGAGGAATCCTTGCCAATAAACATCTTTTCAAAGTCACTAGACTTATGTTTGAGGCTGTGACAAAATCTGGGAGAAGTAAACAACAAATAAGTGACATTAATAATTAGAACCAATGCGCTTCCCGCCCCCCCTCACCTTTGGAAGATGAAATCGAAAAAGAAAAGCATATTTGAAGCTGATTTTACTGTTGGAAATAAACAGAAACATTTTCACTTGAGTCTTATTAGGACCACATAGAACTAAGAAAAGCAACCTATTAAATGTAATGTAATTATAGAGAGGGAGAAATATTGATTTCTTCCCAAGATATTTTATCATTTCATGGAAAAGGATAAAAATTTACATATAATTGCACACATACTTGCTTAAGAAATTCTTATTTGTAGCCACAAGATGTATATAAATACCCTAGTTAAAAAAGCTAAGTGAATCAAGAAGGGTAAGAACCATAACAATGGGGGGAAGCTTACCATTTTAACTACTTCTCACTTTACATAAATTGTTTCAGCAAATGAAACAAAGGTAACACTTGAGTCCAAAACCTGCCTATCACATTCGTTGTCCATGAAGTGTATAAACTAGAAGTGAACCACAAATACACCTTCGTGACACTTTTTCTGAATCAGTCTAAAAATCAGACAGACTTATACCAATGCCATCACACTTTACTCTTGAAGATGTAGTGTCCTGAATAAAAAAAAAAAAAACACCAAAAACCCCCAAAATAAGCAGAACTAAAAGCTTGACCACTAAATGTTTAAAAAAAGAAAAAAATATAGTGTTGCAAGTCCAGAGTAGATAGTTGATATCAGGAGCAAATTTTGTCCTTAACTACATTTTGCTTCTGCTTAAATGTCTTCCACTGTTCCAGTGAAATAAAGACATATTCTTCTCTGTTAGTTCTGAATCAATTAAAAAACCATACAGATCTAATTTTAAGAGAAGAAACATTCAAACAGGAAATATGACACATACAAAAAGCTATAAACACAAAATAATAGACTTAATTCTTTATTAATGGAAATGTTCAAATGAAGATCAAATTTCTGCTGAAGGGGCATACTAAACATTCAATCACAACAGTGACTAATCTCAAAGCAAAAGTTTAGGGAAACACATCACAACTAGGGGTCAAATCAACTGTTTCCGCACCAGCATCTGGTGCTAGTTGTGATACCATCAGTTATCCCATCTTGCCTCCAGCTACTACTATGAAAGGGCACAGATCGTCTGTAGGTCTGATACCATATCTGACACAACTTCATGGGTCAAGCAGTAACTAAGACATCTCTGCCAGGGAGCAGCAAGAGCAGGGCTGGTCCGCAAGGGGAAAACAAGCCAGGAGCCAAGGGTGACCCCAGCACAAGCAATGCCTCCTTAACTGCTCAGAGTACCTGACCAAGGCGGGTAGAGCTACATGCTGACAGTAACAGGTCCCACCGACAGCCCAGTGAGCACCAGACAAAGGCAAGAATCAGAGCCAGTGCTCAGCAAGGAGGAGACAGGGACAAGGACAACATAGATAGAGCAAGACTAGTGCCTTGGCCTGAGCTGACATGGGCCCATGAGTAAGGGTGTGGGTGGGGGTCTCAGGTGAGGCTGGTCAGGGCCATTAAAGGCTATTAGGGTACTCAGAGTCCTGACAATCTCAAATGGCACTAGATGTCTTAGCGAGGGTGAACTAGGCTCCTAATATTTTGCAATTGTTGGATAATTTGGTCATAATAACAATCAGATGACTTTATACTAATATTGTATTGTCTTTATTATCTATAATAGAAGATATTAATATTTTGATCTTACAGATAACATGTTATCTCACTTTCCTCCCCCCTTTCCTTGCAACTCTAAAGGTACCATTGGCTTTTTTTAGTCTAAATTTTTCCCACTTCCATAGATATAATTGCCTCATTTCTGATTTGCTATTCCCTCCCATATCTTATTTCATAGCCCCCTTTAAAATTGAGTTGCAATAAGATTTACTGACTTTTAATCCATTTAATTTTTGCATTTTTCTTTCCCTTTTAATTTAAGATGATGTTTATAAACACACAGAGACATCACTATAACTGGAAATGGTTACTTTATATTTTAACAAAGAGAGACACACAACAGTTGGCAAGCACTGTGTTCTGTGCATGCTACAATTCTCAGTAAGGATGATAGTTATTCACTACCAGCTGTTTATAGTGCAATGAGGGTTGTGGACCAATTGACCAGGGATTATTGCTTCCTCCCTGCTTAAGGTGAAGTGTTTACATATTCTGTGAACGCAGCTGATGAAGAGACCTATGGGAAAAGGCTGGAACTATGCTGTAATCAGATTGTTTGTGAAGTTTTTCTTCAAATGTTTGTGATTTTGTTTTTTAATTCTGACCTACATATTGTACTACTCTAAATAATTGAAAAATAGGTATCACATGATATTGTTTATATATTTAAAAGAGAAGA
The DNA here is from genome assembly GCF_000687285.1 of Phaethon lepturus. Lineage (NCBI taxonomy): Eukaryota > Metazoa > Chordata > Aves > Phaethontiformes > Phaethontidae > Phaethon > Phaethon lepturus. Next base: position 105,921 of record NW_010544028.1, on the reverse strand, counting down.
AACTAATATAAAAGCAAATTAATATATACTTGTCAAACAAGTCCAAAGGAAACAGTCATCAAATTAAAATCAGTCTGAACAGCCTTCGTCTTGTAAAAGATGTTGGAACACATCTCTTGGTAACAACAGTATTGTGCTTTCTGAACTGTAGCATGGGCCTGGTGAAATCTGCACTTCCTCTTCATGTAATAACCCACTGACCTCAGTGTAATTATTTTTAATTTACACTGTAGCTATTGAGAGAATTTATCAATCCATCCATAGGAAAACAAGTAAACCAAACCTAACCCCTAAAAAACACAAATCACTGGAAAAAAAATATTAATAAGAAAACTTTCCAACATTAGTACAAAAAAAAACCCATTGAAATGATGAATTCAGGTAAATCAAACATGATCGTAAGCAAATAAAATACATTCTAATAATATGACTTTTTGTAATAAAGATACTATCAAGTCCATACAAGCTGAAAATTGATTCCCCCTCTAGTGAAAACACCCCATATAATTTATGTGATGCATTGTATACAGAACTAACTTATTAGAAAATACATTTAATAGAGTAACAGAATCAGTATGATGTCTGGAGTATACCAAAATCTACTTCCATTAGGAATTTATTTTTCATATTGCCTTTCTGATAACTAAGACTGCAACTTAACAGTGCATTTTTAAAGAAAAAAAATTAGCTATGCAGAGTGCAAGTGGTATGTGAACTATAGTACCATAAAAAGCAACTCATTTAAGAAGCATGTCTAACTGATCTGGTGTCGGTTTTCCTCAATTAACAACAACAAAAAAGATAATTATAATGTTCTAAATAACCTGAGTATAAACACACATATAAAATTTACTTATAATGAAATTCTCCATGTGTGCCTCCCTTATTACTGCTGAGAAACACCTTGCTTATAAAGGTTGAAGGTGTGCAGGGACAGAAGAGCTTAAAAAACTATTGTGTTATCTGTATCTCTAAAAAGAATGCAGGAGGCAGAGACAGTAAATGAGTTTGTAAGCAATACTGAGTAAAATTCTGTATGGATCAGCAAAAGACCTATATGGGTTTATATGTCGGTGGATGTGATCCCCACACCTCAGATAGACTTTCATCTGTAACTTGCAGAGATATTTACTCCAATTCTTGCCTTTTTTTTCCTTTTTCTTTTTTGTTTTTTTCCCCCCCATGAGGAATATAATCCCTATTTTAGGATATAATGGACAAAGTACGACACGAAGCCCCTGACCAAGCTCACATTGAGGTTTGGTGCAAGCGAGGCTAACGGTTCTAGCTCAGCACTCCTGAAATGCAGAGTACAAGGGGAGGATGAAACAGAAATGTGAGAGTTACTCCAGGTTTACTCAGCTAGTTCCTGCTGGGTTTGTTGATTTGTTTTTAGCTGCATGGTACTAAATCTAGCAGAGAAATCCACAATGGATGGAAGGAAAGGGAAACAGCAGAAGCCTCAGTGAAAAGGAAAAAAGAAGCAGA
>NW_010544028.1:96260-104402 GCF_000687285.1 Phaethon lepturus | reverse complement strand
AAGGTGAGAAGGTAGGTCCAAAGAGGGCCTAAAGAGTACATTCCCACCATCCTCAAAAAAACACCACTTGCCAAAAAAAACCAAAAAAATTAAAAAAATATTACCATGCCATGGAATAACTGGCCTGGAACTAGAAGATTTCCCTTCAATGGCTGAATCTTCCATCATTTGAGAGAAGTACTTACATATAATCAGTGGCTATCACTGTGCAACCAATACATGCTGACTGGTTGTGGCCAGATGTGTGACTTTCCTCACTAATTGTGGTGTTGTATTGTAGAAATAATACTGTTTTGTTTGTTAACAAAGTGGCTGGCTATGGCATATTTTTATTATATCCGTTTCATCATTACTTTTGTCAGAAAGTCAGTTTCGGAAGTCAACCTTTTTTTATTTTAAATTGAGGCCTTCTCATTTACAATTCTACTGAGGGAAAAAAACTAAAGCTGAGAGACAGATACTACTCAGTTAAGTAAAAGCATGTTGTAAGAGATAATCAGTCTGCAGAAAGTAAGCTAACACTGTCTTACAAGTACCAGATTGATGAACTAATCAGAACCACTGCCACAACAAGCAGCTGACACCAATAATTTCCAAGCAAGTAAGTTGCCATCTTTCACTATTTACATTTGCATCCCCTCTTGTGCTGTCTGTAACGTTTGGGGGAAGTCCTTCAAATACATGCCTCCAAAGTTTCCACATTATTTGCTGTGAAATCCTTCCTCATTCTGTGAAGGTTTTGCAGGGTTGGTCACAGCACATCGCTTTCATTGTCCGACAATGCTGACTACACTGTCTACAGCTCCACATCTGTACATACTTATGAGACTGTGGATGCTTACAGGTTAGAGTATACACAAAAATGATCTGTGTGACACAGTCAACAACCACTTTACCAGGAAAAAAAAAAGATAGATTAGTAAACAAAGGTCAAGAACTGCTTAGAAACCCTTAAGTAGACTTAAAACACAGGTTATTAAGCTACTGCAAAATAGTAAATTTCAGCATGGTTTCTCTCAAACAGCGGTCCATGGACCAGTGGTTGATTATGGAGCCCTGAGGGTATGTGGTCTATAAGTCTTCTATTCTTACAGCTAACAAGATGAACTCAAATTCTAACCCTGTCTTCAGTGAAATCACAGGTTGCAGTCCCAGGGAAGTTCTGGGATTATAGTGCTCCGTGCTAGGCAAAGGATTCAGAATACCTTTCCTTGTGAATAAGATGCCGAACTAGACATGTGGGTTATATCTAAGACTCCAAAGGAAATGTTGGCCTCCCTGAAGGTAATGGAATTTTGTCATTTTATAAAATTACATTTATTATAAAATATTGTCATTTTAATAATATTTTATTTCCCATTAATGACTTTTTTAAGAAAGTCACTTCACCTTTCTAAACAACCTATTCTTAAGCTATAAAATAAGGGTAATAATGAAATACTTCCCTCTGTGAAATATTTTTAAAATGATGATAAAAATCACCATAAGACTGTGTTCTCAGGAACACAGGTTTTACTGCTACATGTTAAATATATAGCACCCAATTGCTATCGCAGTCGCGTTCAATAGGAGATTGGTTCTATACTAACGGTAAATTAAGAAATAAATTATATGATTATACTGAAATTTTATAGCTCTGCATGCATTTGCAGTAGTTAATGCTCAGCCATTTATCCTGGTGGTGAAACAGATATTTAAAAGTTCAGACAACAGAGTCTGGCTAACACAAATGACTGATCTTAAAGCTACATTCATTTCTATCAAGGAGTAATATTTTTATGATACATTCTCCCATTGACATTTTGGCAGGTGTCAGAATGATAGCACTGAGCATCGAGGAATTCCCACAGACTAGATTCTCAGCAGATGTAAATCAGTAGAGCTAAAATGCATTAGAGCCACAAGAAATTATACCACCTAAGAATCTGCTCTGCTATCTGCTATCCCTACTGAAATACCTTTCAAGTCATCAGTGTGCCCTGTTATCACTTTAATACCGTGTTGTATTGAGTCCTAAAAGTCATATGCCAAGCCTGTGAATCAATGCAAAACCCAGCAGACTAACATTAATGAAATCATTGTGATGGGTCTGCAAACTGTCTGTAATATTTTGTGTCTGTTATATATCCAGCTTCTTCTTGTATTTGCTCTGTGGTCTATTTTGCCTTTAAGTAAATCTGTTGAAAGTTGGCGGGTGATTTTTTAAATGACAATGCACCTTCTTGTCATGCTTTCTTCTTGTAATTTTGGAAATATGGCAGTTTTGTTTTGAATAGGCTGTTCTGGGTCACTGTATTCATAAGCTGGTCATGGTTCCTGAAGCACAGGTTTTGCATGCTGAGCAGTCATTGCTGTTTTGCAGGATGTCCATGAATCCAGGACAAGTGGACTGATCACAAGGTGCTGGGACTGATACAAACTAGAAGGGTAGCATGGAGGGTGGGTTCTCCAAGAGTTCGCCTAACCTCTATTTTTATTGGAGTTTCACTACCAAGGGGTCTTCATTTGTCCAAAAATAAATTTGGACTTTACCACTGTTGAAAGAAAGCAAGAAATTATTGTTTTTCTTTTCTAGTTCATATAAACCAATGACGATTTACATGTTATTTCCAGATGGGAAATAACATAATTCCAGCAAAAAGCAATGTCAGGTGTGAGCATTTTTTAAAAAATAAAAATTAATTTATAATTAATTAGAAATTAAAAGCAAAGGACAGATGAATGTGGTGGTTTGAAGATAAAGGGGAAAAATTGATGCAGAGCAATAATGTGCATTCCATACTATATTTTACAGAAAGCCAGAAATGACTTGTTTTTTTCAGAATGTGAAGTAACCACTTTCTAGTTATTTTATTTCCTCAGAGAAAACTTGAGAAAGCAGCCTACCTAGGAACTCCTTGAGAAGTGCTATGATGTTCCTGTACTCAATTACACTGGAAAGATTTCATCTTCATAGCATTTGTTAAAGAGCTCCTGTATTCTATCAAGTGAAGACTGCATGTTCAATATATAATATATAGTAATATGTAATTCACCTATGAAATAAAACAAAAGGCAATAAATGCATTCCTTTGGTCTGGAACTTCAAGACTACGAGTACAAAGTATACGCAAGGCAATAAGCATTTCTGTTTCTGTGGGCATCACTTCTATATCAGTAAAGGATGGTGGGGGTAACAAATGAACAGATTTTTTAGTATTCAAGAAACTGTATCAAGTTCCAAACAAAAAAATGCCATTTTCTACTATATTTTGGGGACAGCAGACCCAGTCTAGAAATATGTAGATGTTTCAGCCAATAAATTCCAGGAAACGAAAATCACTTCTGATGACAAAGCGACAAAGTTTCTTCTTTTTATAGCTGTCTTTTTTAAGCTTCATGAGCCATCTGTGTCTGTGTACATAGCCCAAGTACCTCTGAGCCTAAATGTTAATTCAGTGAGATACAAAAGGGAAAAAAAAGTGTAAAAATCTCCTTCAAGATAACCTTGTGCATATAAGCCCTAGGTAGTAAATGAAAGAGAGAAGTATCTCACCTTGCTTCCTTCATTAGCTTACCTGTAGAGGCTCCAACAGGCAACATCACAGAATCACAGACTGGTTGAGGTTGGAAGACACCTCTGGAGGTCATCTCATCGAAGCCCCCTAGTCAGGCAGGGCCACCTAGAGCTAGCTGCCTGGGACCGTGTCCAGACAGCTTTTAAATACCTCCAAGGATGGATACTCCACAACCTCTCTGAGCAACCTGTGGCAGTGCTCAGTGTCCCTCACAGAAAAAGCGTTTCCTAATGTTCATACAGAACCTACCTCCTATATTTCAGTTTTTGTGCTTTGTCTCTTGTCACTCAGCACCACTGAAAGAGCCTGGCTCGGCTCCATCTTCTTTAGAACTTCCCTTTAGGTCCTTCCCTTGCAAAGCTCCTTTCCAGCTGGTCAGCACCCAGCGTATATTGGTGTCTGGGGTTGTTCCTCTCTAGTTGCAAGACTTTGCACTTCCTGTTGTTGAACTTCATGAGGTTCCCATCAGCCCATTTCTCCAGCCCTGTTGAGGTCCCTCTGGATGGCAGCACAACCCTCTGGCATATCAGCCACTCCTCCCAGTTTTGTGTCATCAGCAAACTTGCTGAGGGTATACTCTGCCCAACATCTGGATCGTTAATGAAGATGTTAAGCAGGATTGGACCCAATTCTGACTCCTGGGGTAACCACTAGTTAATGGCCTCCAGCTAGACTTTGTGCTACTGATCATCATTCTGTGGTCCTGGCCTTTCAGCCAGTTTTCAATCCACCTCACTGTCTGCTCATCAAGCCCATACTTCATCAGCTTCTTTATGAGGATCGTAATGGAGACAGCATTGAAAGCCTTACTGAAGGCTAGGTAGTCAATTATCCATTGCTCTCCCCTTGTTTACCAAACCAGTCACTTCATCATATTCATTTAAGCTTGTCAAGTATTACTTCCCCTTGGTGAATCCATGCTGACTATTCCTGATGCCTTGTTGTTCATGTGCCTGGAAACGGTTTTCAGTATTAGTTGCTCCATCACCTTCCCAGGAACTGAGGAGAGGCTGACTGGCTGGCCTGTAGTTCTCTGGGTCCTCCTTCTTGCCCTTCTTGAAGATAGAAGTAACATTTGCTTTCCCCCACTTCTCCCAGTCACCATGATCAATCAAATATTATCCAGTGGCCTCTTAATGACATTAGCCAGTTCACTCAGCACTCGTGGGGGCATCCCCTCAGGGCCCATGGATTTATGTATGTCCAGTTTGCTTACATATTTGCCATCCTGAACTTCTTCTATCAAGAGTACAACTTTCTTTTTCTAGATTTACCCTTTGTTCTCCAAGGCCTCAGATTCCTGAAGGCCAGTCTTTAGTAAAGACTAAAGCAAAGAAGGTTTTGAGTACTTCAGCCTTTTCCAGGTCCTGTGTCACCAGATCATGTGCCTCATTCACCAGTGGGCCTACCTTCTCTCTAGTGTTCCTTTTATCACCTGTGAACTTATGAAAGCACTTCTTGTTGCTTTTGACATCCCTTGCCAGAATCAATTTGAGTTGAGCTTCGGCTTTCCTAAGTGCCTTCAAAGCCAGAGTACAAATACAGAAGGTGTTTGTGCCAGCACAGGGCACATCGACCTGCTCCAGCATGGGGTTCTCCACAGGATGCAGTGTGGATATCTGCTCCAGTGTGGTCCTCTCCAGGGGCTGCAAGGGAACAACCTGCTTCACCACGCTCTTCTCCAGGGGCTGCAGGGGAATCTCTGCTCCAGTGCCTGGAGCACCTCCTCCCCTCCTCCTTCTCTCGCCTTGGTATTCACAGGCCTGTTTCTCACATTTTTGCCCTCACCCCTCACTGCTGGGCAGCATTTTGCCATTTCTTCTTTGCACCTGATGAAGATTTCCCAAGAATATCTTCAAGCCACAGCTGCAGCCAGTTATCGGGGTGGGTTGTGTCTATGAAGGCTGGAGGGACTGGAAGAACAATGCACTCTACCACCTGCTTGTGACCCCAATTCCTTTCCCCAGGCACATCTTCCACCTGGACCTGGGGGAGATGCAAGTGAGGAACTCCTGCCTCCAATGTGCAGTTGGAGTTCATGTGCATGAGGGAGAAACTGGTGCAGGACATGCAGTGCTTTCTTCATCACGGCCAAGAAAATCTGAAGAGAAATCCAGAGCCCAGCCTCCTACACACCCTCTGCAGTGGCCCCTACCTCAATGTGGAGAAACCCTCCTGCTGGTTCCAGATATTGGTGAAAGCAGCCTGGCAGGTTATGCCTCAGTCATGGCACTGCTGGCTAACAATGCTGTCCTCCAGCTGCTCCTGAAAGCTCCAGTTGACAAATGCCTGCAAGGGAACCCTATCCATAAAGATGAGGTTTGGGTTGTGGCTAGACGACTCAGATGCCTTCCTGACCATCAAGTAGGTAGAGGCAGGCATTACCAGCAGCATGACATGGCCAGACAGCTAAGCCATGGCAGGGATGCAGTTCTTCGGCAAATGACCAGGTAGGCCCAGCACAACAGCTTCCATCTCAAGTATCTGCAGCTCTGCACCAGTATATTGGTAGACACAGACTTTTCCACCCATGCCTTGAGGACAGCTGTGACGCAGCTCCTGATGACCATACCCCGTCAAGCTGGCACAGCATGAATTCCCTGCTGCTGCTGGATGATAGGCTGAGGCAGCTGTGCTGCTGCCTGGACGATAAACTCCTCAACCACCTCCTTTTCAGCAAGAAGAGGATGCCTGAGGAGATGGTCTTGTCTCCAGACTTCTGCATGACCAGCCTGCTCAACCTCTCCCAGCACCTGACACAGGAGTCAACTGCCCATGCCCAAGCATGAGTTTGAAGAGCTGCAAGATTGGCTCACAAGGCTGCTGATCTTCAGATATTGAAAGAGGTCTTCATGCATAGAGCTGTGTTTGCAGGACTCACAGCTGATAGCAAATGATGACCTCGTACCCCAGGGAAGAAGCACAAGCGACAAACGCCATAAGTTAGTGAGTTTTGGGCCCCTCATTACAAGAAGGATGTTGAGTTGCTGTAACACGTCCAAAGGAGGACAATGAAGCTGGTGAAGGGTATGGAGAACAAGTCTTATGAGGAGCAGCTGAGGGAACTGGGGTTGTTCAGTCTGGAGAAGAGGAGGCTGAGGGGAGACCTTATCGCTCTCTACAACTACCTGAAAGGGGGTTGTGGTGACGAGGGGGTTGGCCTCTTATCTTAAGTAACTAGCAATAGAATGAAAGGAAATGGCCTCAAGTTGTGCCAGGGGAGGTTTAGATTGGATATCAGGAAAAATTTCTTTACTGAGAGAGTGGTCAAGTATTGGAACAGGCTGCCCAGGGAGGTGGTGGAGTCACCATCACTGGAAGTAGTAAAAAAACGTGTGGATATGGCGCTTTAGGACATGGTTTAGGGAACACGGTGGTGTTGGATTGGTGGTTGGACTTGATGATCTTAAATGTCCTTTCCAACCTTAATGATTCTGTGATTTTGAGTGTGGAGCAAGGTTCTTGCTGCTGCCCCAGCACGAGGCTCAGGCACGAGCCAATGCAGAGCAGTGGTTCTGAGTGCAGGAGGTGCACCCCATCACAAATCACTGAGAGAAAATTGAAATTTTTATGACCATTTGGTGGTAGCCATCACACTGAATAACTTTTTCCCTGTCAGAGTTATTTAATCTAATGCCCGAGTATTTTCCTCCCTAATTAGCATTGCTTTCATATAATCAAACTTTTGGTTTCTATAGAGAGATGCTATAGCTATGAAATTCATAATTAAAAATGTTGTCATGAAATCGAAGATTTTATCTATATCCATGCAATCTTAGTGAATCCCACAGCTTTGCGAGTATGTCAAGAACAGATTTCAGATAGAAAATGCCACAGAAGGTGAGAGAATACAAAAAAGCTTCGGTGCAGTAGATATAGCTGCAAAACAAAGCCCACCATTGCACAAACCACCAGCTAAATGCTATAAACCATGCATTACAGCTCTTATGTTGATATTCTGAAAATAATTGTGATTGTGAGCTCTCAGAAAGATTCACTGCACCAATTATGTTATCACCAACTGACAACTTACCTAGGCAAACCCTTTTAAAATCTGAGCCTCCTACAACACTAATGAGCGTTAAAGAACAAAATATATAGCTCCCATGAGTTGGAGGCACAACATCATAGCTTACCACTGCTATAAACAGTAAATCTTTACACATGCCTATTGGCAATGATGTTCCACAAATGTCAGCATAGACTCTTGTTTTCTAACTTCATCAATAACACTACTCTTCATTACATTTATAATCTGCAACTAAAATGAACTGTACCAACATGAAGAAGTATGTTTTATACAGAGAACGAGATTTCCTCTTGGGATGGGAAAAAACAGTGGTGTGTAAAGGGTTTCATATAACTTTCAGGAATTGACAACCCCCCTGAAGATTTCTAGGCCTCTCTCTAAAGATTATAATGTTTGTTTCCAGTGAAAGGTTTTTGTTTGTTTCTTTGTTTGTTTTTTAAACAGTGCTGGCCATGGAACACTGCCACAGTCTCTGTCATATTCTATGCTGCAATGTAGCCATTTGTCACAATGTCATATGCGCTACAGGGTCTCATTGAGGTGTCATGCCCTCAA
>NW_010544028.1:0-96229 GCF_000687285.1 Phaethon lepturus | reverse complement strand
CAAGAATGAGACACAATAAAACAGGAGTATGTGCTCCTAAAGAAAGAAATTGTTTTGTTTGTCAGGGGTGTTGAGAGCGGTAACTTCACTCAGAGGAGCGCTCTCAGACTATTTTGGCACAGTTGTCACATGCACGGATAAACCCAGTGAAATATAGTTTTCAGGATCATTATTTGTATAGCATTTCAAAGCAATTTGTCTTGACCTAATGCTTTCATAAATACATGATACTTGGAACTTCTGGGTGCATCTACAGGCTACTCCAAAACCGAAGCCTAGATAAATGTAGTAATCAACTGTGTAGTACCATATGTGGAATAGCCTTTCATTAAGATAAGACAAAGCAACAAAGAGCACATCACTAAAGTAGAGATTTCTAACAACATACCAGAGAAACAACAGGAAAAATATTTAAAAGGTAAGAAACATTTCAGACCCCTTCACTAAAAGGCTGAATTCCATTATACAGTCAGGTGCAAAAATACCTGGTGAAAGATACATAAGCTGGGTACTCAGAAGCATATTTTACTGCAGTGTCCCTGCCAATGCTCTTCAGGACAGTTCCATGGGAGTCTGCACTGTCCAAAGGGAGATATAACCGGTACACAGGCAGGAAAAACTTCAAATGCAACCTTAAAGTGGAAAACCTTGAAGTGATGGGAAAACCTTCCAGCATATAACAGAACCAACTCATATGCACCTTGGACCACCCTGAATTTATAAATATATATCCCATAGTGACCTGTGGGCATGGTCCATCCCACATACACTATCTTACCCTCATGTCAAAATCCTATGCCCTTGATTATCTGGACATACACTGAAGCAGGATGATAAATGCGATCAATGAGTAAGAAATATACTGGGGAAGTGCTCTTGCCTCCAGAATTAGACGTTTGGAAAGGTTATTGGCGGGACCTGCCTTGCAAAAATCACACTTTTGATCATTGGTACAGGAGAGAGGTAAGAGAAAGAAAAATCAGTAGCTACCGAAAAGAGAAAAGGAGAATTTGAACCTCCAATTCAAGAGTTCGATAGGGAGAAAAAGGCAATGAAACATCCAGCATGTCCACACAACTGCGGGCTTCCTATCACCACAGACACACCATTTGCACAAAAGGATGTTGAATAGGTAAGACTACAGCACTAGTCTTGTCAGCAGTGAGACAGTGACCTTCAGGACACAACAACTTGCCCTTTTTGTCTGACAACCTTGGTAGGCAAGAGGTGAATTCTATTAGTCCTTCCAATAGCCCATCTGGCAGCCAGGTTTTCTCTGCCTGGCAATAAATCACAACTAGTGATATGGACTCTGCTAACCCTGCTCTTCTTCTGGTTGGAAGGGAAGATGGAAGATGTCCATTATGACTTGCGATCGAAAGGAATGGAGCAGAGTAGTGTAACAGACCTCTGCAATAATGGCTGGAATGGACTTGCCAATGCTTAGTTTCTGTGATATAGATCTGTAGGAATTTGACAAGTCTGGCAAGATAATCTTCCAGTGAGGAGTTTGCAAGCACTTGAGCAGTTACAGCAGTTAGCAGTTACTGCTAAACAGATGACAAATACGTCTGTTGGTTAGTTTGGTACAGTAGCTTGGTCATATACCTATGTCTGAAGTGCATTCAAGAAGCAATGAAAACAAATTACATGGAGCCTTAAAAAAGTATTTCTTTTCATAGGTTTAATGTTTTCTGAGCTTTAATGTAATTAGATGTCTTCCTGCACTACACCTGTTAAAAAAGCTCACATTTTCTGCTGTTGAGTCCATTCATTCAAGTGGATCAGAAGAAGAAAAGAAAGGCCAGATTCTGCTTCCAAGAAGTTTGAAGTCTGGTACATCTCTGTATTCATCTTGCTCAGAAAGATGTCATATATCTCTACCCAAGAAATACTGGATAACATTTTTCATAAGTTTTTAAACCATTGTAATTTTACAGTCCACCTCCTGCATAACCTACCTTTTCACAGATATACTACTAAATTGATGCTTGTAATAAGTTTTACCTACCATTTGCCCTGCTGAAATTTGTTAATTAAGACTTTCAGACACACTCAATAATTCTACCTTTTCTGTTCCTGGAGGACTATGCATATGCATGAGCGATCTCTGCAGCTGGAATGTTAACACTGCTGAGGGTAATATTCTATATATGGAACAGTAGCCATATGTCCACACATCATACCTTGCCCCTTTTACATAAAGATAATCTACGTTCTGGGATATTCAGTGTTTCAGAAAAGATAACTTGGGAAAGGAAGGTTTACTGGGCAACAAATTTTATTTAAGCCTGGGGGTGGGGAGGGAGGGGAGTAGAAATAATAGTTCTGATGCTTTCCAAAAATAAAATACAGCTATCAGAACTCCCTGGCTATTTGACACCTCCTTTTCTCTGCAGTGATAAATACATCTAAGGAGGCGTCTATTTTGATAGTCCCCTCTGAAAAACCCTCCACACTCTTCAATACAAGATTTTAAGTACCTTTTAAGATCACTGCAGTTATTCAAGATCCCTTACTGCATAACACACAAAAATGTATTTTCTGGATGAGAAACAGTAGACCTTTTAGAAAGCTATCCAAGCCTTGTAATATTATAGGATATAGGCTTCTTACGCAGTCCATCAGGAAAACCAGACACCTCATAAAGGGAGATATGAAGCACCTATGAAGCACACATATGTCGACAGGGACCAAAGTTTGTCTTGACATCTTACCTAGTAAAGTGTTCATTGAACAAGATGAAGATCATAGTCTGATGCCTTGATTGCTCTGGGGATGCTGACCTCCATAACTCACGTCCCAGCCATGGCATCTAAGCAGTTGGCTATTCCAAGGCCCAGGATACTCCCAATCTGCTCTGGGTTTGCCTCCACACACAAAAGATATGAGCTCAGTCAGAAAAAGAAAATCCAAAAGTGAGTATTAACTACAGACCCAGTCTTCCCCCTTTGCAACGCAACTCTTTGAGGTGCTCCTGAATTGCTAAACTGGAGGTTAGTTCCCATTCTTCCTTTTTGTGAGACAGTCGTTGCCCACGATGATTTAACAACATTGCAGAATTCAAATACTGCTCTCCAGCAGGGATGAGATGTGTCCCCTCAGTCTTTTCCAAGCTTAAAGAAGCTCTATTTGATAAATAGGGTATTTGTCATAATTCTTGTACAGAGAAACATAATTAATGTTAGTGTAGCTGTAGTAAATTATGAATTTAAATATTATCTTGCAATTTCCATTTTTAATGAATAGAAATCTTCCATTCATGGTGGACGTGGCTGGCCTAAGCAGATGCAGTCTAGCTCTTGCTGTTTGCAACACTACCAAAGGAGCTGTGTTTCATTGTGTCATTTCCCATTTTAAACGGCAAAGTCTCCATTTCTCAAATCACGGGACCTGGAATTCACATGATCTGCTCAGTACACTAGCCAGACTCAATCTGTATCCCTACCCACACCAGAGGACAGTAACCAAAATTTCTCAAGTAGGGAGAATATTTTTTTCCTAATATTTGAAGTTCAGTAAATAATTTGTGTCATAAGAGGGAGACAAGGCAACCATGTCACAGCTGTATTTATGGCTCTCCACACAAAGGTAATATTAGAGAAACAAAACAAAAATCCAATCCCCGCCCCCCCCCAACTTTGAAAATACTTGTTTTCCTGCTACACATTTGGACAGAATATTTTCAACCAGCTGCAATAACCTTTCAGTAAATTGTGCATTTCACCTGCAGATCCTACTCTTTTGATAAAGGTAATATATTTTTTCTTATTACACAGAATATTACAACAAAAACCTTCATGTTAACCCACCCTTAGGTCATGACAAATAAAAACAGCATTTGGCCACAAATTATTCAAGAGACAAAATAAAAAAAGTGGTTAAATTCTTGTCTTCTGTTCTCTAGAGATTCTGGGAGATCTTTCCTTAAAATAATAAAAAACCCCCACAAAACAAAAAAGAGTTGAACTTCTAAATGTCAAATCCCTCAGCTGTGATGTAAAAAATAAAATAGTAACAATAAAAAGGACCAATACCTCCCTCAACTGTGCCCAAAAAACCTTTAATTGATTCTCATAGTTATTGCACAGGCAAAGCAGATAGCAAATTGAACCCAAGTTATAAACCAAAAATTTTTGGTTTTATGAAATAAATCTTAGTATACCTTCTATCTTCATTGTGTTTCTCACACCTGTATACATATGAAAAACAGCTTCAGGAACCCCAGAAATGTATTTAAGTGAAGATGACAATTTTTTCACTGTGGTATCTAAATGAACTCAATATGCTAGAGTTGCTATACCGAATTACTATTTGTGGAAATAACCCAGTTTAACATTTGGAGCCATGCATCTCTGGCAGCTATTGACAAGAGTTTCTTGTTAGAATATGCCACTTGTGAAAACAGAATTGTTTCCAACCTCAAGTGTTTTTAAAAGGTTGCTTAAATACTTAAACTATTTTTATTTCTAATTGGTACTTTCATGGAACAGTTTTGGCACCTAATTGATTGAACATTAGTTCCATTTTACATTATGTCTGATGAATTATTGATTGTCCTTTGCTTTCAGGACACTTAGGACTTTCCTGGTGAAGCACATAAAAGAATAAATACTCCAACCTTGCTGCATCTGTAACTTGTCCTAGCAGGGTTGCAGGCTTCCATATAAAAGATTCCTACCATTGCAGTCCATGGATCTGTGTGATGCATTTCAGTGCTGTAAACAGCTCCTGTGGGTTTTATTTCCTTCCTTTCATGGCTCCAGTCTTTGAAAGAAGAAAGCTCAAAACTTGAAGAATTGACCCCTTCTCCTTTTGGGGCATTTAGAGCTAGAAACAATTTTAGCTATGGTTACTGATCTCAGGGAAGTATACAAATCAAACCTAAGTTTTTCAAGAGCATAAGAATTTTCTGTAAGACTACATGGTAGCCTCTAAATCTTCTTACTGGGCTATTGTGTTTCAGCTCAATGGACAGTTTAAAGACTTTACAAACCACCTTTTTGTTTCAACAATTTATTTTCCTTGCTGTCATTTTAATTTTGTCAAATGAAGGTCAGCACACGTTGCAGGGACCACTAAAAAAAAAAAAAATCTTAAGATGTTTGCATTGCTTAAGCAAGTGAAAGAAGACTCTTTTAAATGGTTCTATTCTGAGGGTACTTAATCAAGCAGAACAGATGTTTATTATATAATTAGGGAATGCTTTGCCATCAGTATGAACAAATCATGAAATCAAATTGCTCTAGAATACTTTCCATTATTTCACAGACACTGGCTGTGAAGAATGGAAGGTGAGAAAAAAGCCAGATACTGTGTCTCTAGCCCCAGGCTCTGTTTGATTACCTGGCAGGGGAAACAATGCTGCCTGTTAGCATGAAGACAGAAGAGCTAGAGCCTACTTCACCTGCCAGTCTAGTATAGAGGTTGGAGGGTTGTGCATGAGGTGTGGCACAACTCAGCAATATTGTGCTCATCCTTCACTAATACAAGGTAGGAAGGTAAGAGGTCATAAGCAATAAAGGCTCAGGCATAGGTCCAGCAGCTTTTAGAGCAGGTTTGGGGAAATGGTTCTTCTGTTCTAGTATCAGAAATGAACTAAATTTCTACATCTACAATGTTCGTATAGAGGCATGATGTCTTACAGTAGACGTCAAGGAGTTTTAATTCACACACAGTTTTGAAAGCCAGGCCTAGCCAGGCAACTCTCGGCAGGGAGGTTATATCTATGACAGTAAGCTGAACGTAGCCAGGGCACGGACTTCAACCCCAGCAAGCAATTGTCCATAGTGTAAAGTTATTGGTACCTTTTGGCCCAGCCCAGCAAGCACTCTCCTGAACAGCTCACACATAGTTCATCTGCTAACACGGAGCAATGACTTCTCTCTCAGCAGATCAGAAGTGACCCCTCTGTTTTGAAGAATAGAGAATTTATCATTTTGGACAGAGCAGCTGTTGTGTTACTTGGCCTGAGGGTTAGAGTATTGTTTCTGGATCATTTCACTTGCTAGGAAAGACCATGGCCAGTGAGGCCCAAATCTGTCTGTACCATTTTTGAGGCCCAAGCAGGTATTTCAGTGCTCAACTCTGTGATTATACCAGATCAGATGGTGCTTTCTCAGGAGCTTGGTACTTAGTGGCACTGTGGCTGGAAGTCAGGACATGCCACTTGGGAAGGAAATGGGAGGAAATTCTGTCACGACTGCTCTCTAGAAGATGCTCAGGAAAAGAAACAGGGAACATAGTAGCCAAAGTGGTGAGTGGCTAGTGCCTGAAGCAGAGGAATACTCACTGGAAATCAGCTCCTTGCCAGTCATCTATCAACCTTGCAATGCTATCATCTGGAACAAACTACCTAAGAGTAAGCTTGCCCCCAAAGAAGGAAGATGTATCTCCATCTGGAACTATTGAGTGAAGTTACTTAACCTGAGCTCTTGTTACCAAGGTTAGTGTTCAGAGACTTCATTGATTGGATGCTTCTTTAAGGGAAAGTCTCCCTTGTAGAGTGAGTAGTGGGCATCCAGCACTCACTGCTAACACGTGGATACCCCAGCTCACCACCCTGATGGTCTCTGTCTGAATATGCAAACCCATTCAAATTCCAGACACATCTACTGACATTCCCAAATTAGTTCCGACGACAGTTGTTAAAGAAGAGTTCCAGATCTACAGAGGTAGAGCCATCTAATAAATAAAATGCCAATAGATGGTGCTTCTGAACACATAGCTTTACTCCTGAGCTCCACAAGACTGGTTTACCTTTTTGTATGCTCTGAAAATGGCTTCTTATGATACGTTGTTAAAAAGGTGGATCAAACTTAAAGCTCTGTATTATTTTTATCTCATGTGCAGAAATCTCTTCAATAGCACTGACAGAAAAATTGTTTTACAAAATAATTATTTACCACATGCAGATATTACAATTTTTTTCAAGTCTAGACTCCAGGTCTGATTTCTAGAGTTGCTCAGTACCATCAATTCCTATGAAATCTGCCATTGTTATTGTTTTTTCATCAGCTCACCCATCTCTGGGTAGCAGCCTTCAAAAAGAACAGAATACATTAATTCTTGTCACCCTTTTCTGATTAGAGTCATTTACTTTGTTGCTAGAGTCTCTCAACTTTGTTGAGGTACAAGTGTATCTTAGTTTTAATACACAAATTTCTGCTTCCAATTTCTGAAATACTTATTCCAAACCAGAAAACTTTGAGTGAGCAACAGAGGTTACAATATGAAAAATTTAAGACAGGAAGAAGATAGCTGATCTGTAATTGATCTCTAGCTTGTTGCTACCAATGGTGATTTGGAGCTGGAATAGCTTTGTAAACAATAAAGTCCACATAGTTTATGTATATGATTCATGTTATATTCTTGCTGAACCTCATAGATATGACATGATAACGTGACTGGTCATTCTTCTTTTTCCTTATTTTCATACTCACAAGAGTTTGCTAACACATGATGACAATCAGAATAGAAGCACTGCAATAATGGAGTGAAAGACGCAACTAAAAATCTATGCAAATAATGTTCTAAATTTAAATAGGCTTACTCCAGCAACTAATCTCTTATTATTTAACATTTACAATATGTAATATTCAACTAAGAGTTCTCACCATGTTAAATTCTGCCAAAAACTCCTCATATGTGGCCAAATCACATGATGACTATAAACTGTCACAATCAATGACTGATCAACATTAACTAAAATGAATATGACATTCATTTTCAATTCATTGTGTGGTTACTTTTTTCCTGCAACATGATATTTTTTTCATTCAACTGATTTGTCCCTGCTTGTTGCAGGGGGGTTGAACTAGATGACCTTCAAAGGTCTCTTCCAACCCAAAATGTTCTATGATTTTATGATTCTATGATCTTTCAACAGCTACTTACACCAAGACAAATTTCTCAAACAAAAATGTTTTGAAACATTTTTCCCTACCCCCAACCCTATTATCATCATTAAAAGCTTGTGTCTGAAATAGTTAATGACAAATGTAAATCAACAAAAAGACAGATTTAAGAATAGACAGTAACATATTTTTAATTAATGTCACCAGCTTCTTTAAGTCTATAAAGTTACTGTAGATACTTTAACTGACGCTGAAAATAACTTGGCATGGTCCAGGGAAGGAAAGGATTACTTTGAGAAAATACTGCTTAACAGTGACCATCTCTACTTCATTAGTTATTGTACAGTGAGCTGTCAAATGAAAAAGTTTTCTCCCCAGAGGAGAGGAGAGACAGACTTCAATGCCTACTGCTAAAATACTAAGCAAACTGTATCATTCCTTCCCAAATATTTCTTATGAAATTTGGTACAGTTACAAGTTTTGGAAGATCCATGTGTAATCCAGTTATATTAATATTCAGTATTTGCAGTGGTTGAGACTGGCTAGTAGGTAAATTAAGACTCTTTTTTGCTAACACCATCTCTGTTTATGGTATCTACGCCACACCGAATGCCTTGCACTGCCGAGAACTGCATTAAGGCAGCTCTAGCGCTGTAGAATAAAACATCCTGATCTTCGATTACATAGAGTCTTTGCCATTTCCTAAGCCAAAATAAGCAGATAATTTTGCAGATTTATTTAAAATCAGCACCTTTCTATGGAAATATTACATTTGAGGACTAGGACACACCATTTTTTGTTGCAATATGGTGAATAAGAGCTCCAGAAGACTGCTGCCTCCACTGCTATGGATAATATGCACCAAAAAACAGAGAGGCAGTGAGAGCCTTGGAAGTTTTACAAGATAAAACAGACAAAATGTTACATGGCCCAAGGATAGTGGCACATGACTGATCAACTCAGGAACATAATTCAGGTCACCTGAACCCCTGATGTTATGTCCAAAGAACTGGACAAAGCTCCCTGCCTTAAACTTTTAATTGCCTTATTAGTAAGGTGCATGATAAATGGTATTTCAGAAAATCAAAGCAACCTCCTGGACTGAGGAAAGGAAAAGTGAGAGAAAAAAAACAACCACCAAAACCCCAAAACCACATCCTTTTTACTTTTGAAGAAAAAAACGTAGTGAGGATTTTTGGTTTCGTCTGAGTTGATATTACAGCGAATGCAAGAGCTCAGCAGTAATTGTACAAAGTTTTTTATATTCTCTGTGTGCATTGTGAATGGATTTTTTTTATTTTATTTCATATATAATTTATGACCTGCTGCAGAGAGTTTACTGAGTTAATGCATATGTTTAACAAAAATAAAAGAAGTAGTTTTATTTAAAAGGAAATCTATTTCCCTTTCAATTGAAAAGGTGATATCCAGTGGACGGCTGGTCACTTTTTCTAGCAAGTTAACATTTGCTTTCCTTCTGTAAATCTCATCCATGGGTTTTTTTCTCCTATTATTGTTACTGGAATGTATTGCCCATTATATATATTTTTTTTTTTTTTTCTTTCCTTTATTTTGTGATTCAAAATCTACCCTATTTGGACTCTGAAGATATATTAGAAGTAGATTTCATTTTGTTTCATTGTACCACTAGCATCTCTGGAAATAAATACATTACCACAAACTGAAAAAGAATTAAAGACTTATGCATAGGTCACTTTTTCCAGCATACGCTAGATTTGATTATCATTATGGTTATTACATAAAGCTACTCCTGCAGCTGGTGGCTGTTGCACTGATTTGCAAATAAATTAATTTAGGGGTGTATTATTTTAAGCCATTTATACTTCTACAGAGCAGTATCACAGCACCTTTGAGTTACTAACAAATTGTATCCAACCAGTTGTGGGTTGCTGAGATCTTGCCACATAGTGGCCACTGACAATGTTTGTAAAGCAGTCTCTGTTTCTTGCCCATGGAGGAACTGAAGCTAGGGACCTGCAGACTGGGCCTCAAGACACTGCCTTTTGCATACAAATTGGGGACTTTTTACACTCCAGAGTGTGAAACAACCAGACTGGTGTTTGTTGGTAACTTGACAGGTTGTAACACATAGGTTAAGATTTGGTTCCAGCTGGGGAATATTTAAGGACCCCAGAAGAAGGGAGACCAAGAGCTAGAGTATGACAAAAACTTTGGGATTTGATTGTAGAACAGTCTAGTGAGAAAGCATAAGCATAGATAATATGTAACAGGCATATTATCCTGTGCAAAAACAAACCTGCTAAAAAGTTTGAGACACCATAATATTATGATTTTTCCATCCGTGGGATTGGTCAAATAATTTTTCCAAAGTTTCACAGGAAGAAAGCAGCTAAGTTAAGAATAGAGTCCAAGTTCCTTGACTATCCTAGCTACAAAGCCATCCTGGCTTTCTTAAGTGGCAATTGAATTACTCACAGAGTAGCATTTTATGGACAAGTTGCTCTGAAGTCAAACTGAGGAAAGACGTTAGACTCTGCTGCTTAAATAGCCTCTGTAGTACATTACAGTCTGTCTCATCTTGCAAGATACCATCACAACATTATTATTAGAATGTTTCACATAACTCCTTTTTTCGTATGCATTATCCTTCAGGGAAACCTTATTTTGCTATCCTGCTGATAAAAGCCAGAATTCTTTAACAAAGCTCCATTTTCAGAAATGTCAATGATAATGAAAAGAAAAAAATGAGGAGAGGAGTGACCACAGTGATTCCCTTAGGGTTATACACACATGATTCCGTTTCTGTTAGCTCCAGTTGTTTAGTGATTCCCTTAGGGTTATACACACATGATTCTATTTCTGCTAGCTGCAATTGTTTGCCTAGAAGAGAAAGTATATGTAACATCCACTACACAGTTACTCATCTTTTCAATGTCACCGCTACTTTGACAGGAACACAGTATCACTATCACGTTCTGAGCACAGTGCTAAATAGCTTAAGGACTTTAGAGGAAATAATGAAGTCAGGGTGTAAGCTCTGTTAAGAAAAAATAGAAGAAATGACAACTTACTGATTCTGAAATTTCTTGTCTTGGGACAAAGCTGTCATTAAACACAAGAAAAATAACAAAAATTGTTATGCCACGTCCTGCTGTGGCTCCAGCAAAATCCTGCTTTTTATGATCTGAAAATCCAGCCTTAGAATGCAAAATATATAACATCAAAGCTAACAATAATCAGGAAATATTGAGCCTTTAAATTAAATACAAAGACCATTCTCACTATCTAACACCAAAACATCAAACAAAAGCATTGCAATGATCTTCTTGGATGCTCATGGTCAAGTGATTCTTCTTGCAGTTTGTTTCCTTTTACAGGTGGGAATGGGCTAGCTAAATTCATATGCAGAAACTGAAAGTGTATTACATTTTTGAATCAATTCTGTTCATTTGTTTATACCTTACTGTGCTATATTTCTCTAGAGGTATTTGTAACCTTGGTTTAGCTTTTGCCCCCTGGGCCAGGTGGAATCACTGGCAGAAACAGCAGGATGAGCCCTCCTTAAAACAGAAATATATCCTCAGATGGGAAAAGCTCCTTGAATACAAAGTGAGGTTGAGAGGCAGAGGCATCGTGGGAATGCACACACTTCCCTGGGCGCTGTGTGAATGAACGCACACGCTGGGGAGGAGTGAATCCTGCAGTTTGTGATATTCCTGGGGGTAAGAAACACCCAGCTAGATCTCAGGCTGGAAAACAGAAAGGAAGTGTTTCCTGAGGACTTGGAGAGCACTGCATGGACATTGCTGCCTCTATCATAATTACCTTGTTCCCAGGCTGAGAAGAAACCATAGAAGAATATCTGCTGTCAGGACAGAGTGGGTAGGGAGAAAATGTATTTATAAACCTATCTATTTCTGTTACATCTCACCTTGTGCTCCCTCTTTGGAATGTTCAGCTTTTACAGATTTATTTTAATGTCTAGTTTTATGCTTGTGTATAGATAGTTTGTGGACAAATCAAAACGTGTTTAGAATTCAAAAGTCGTCTTGATTTCCAAACTCTTGAACTCAATGTTCTCACTGTCTCACCCATCATCTACCTTCAGATGGACTTCTTTTAAAGATATTTAATACAGAGCAGGGTCTACATACAAGAGAAGAAAAAAAAGTTTCTAGTGCAACAACATACTTCTGAATCACCTCAGTGTCAAACTATTGCAAAATGCCACAGGCTGTGTCCAAACCTCAGAGCAGAGATATGTCACCGTCCTGGTCTCCCACTTTGTTTAGACTAAGCAACATGCTGAAACACAGGACAAACTCTTTCTAGTCATTCTTCCACTGGAAACTTGGGCTTGGGGGAGGATCAGGATACATCCAAGCCTCATTCTGGTATATGTCAGGACGTGACTAAGATATGCAGTAGATCCAGGTGCACCGACAATCCTGGGAGTCTCAGTTTAACTCTATCTAATGTTAATGCTGTAAAAGCCAACAACGATCATATCAGAGGGCAAAGATTATCATGTCTGTGGAGATGCAGTGTGTATAAAATGTTTTCCTAGTGCTCTTATCAAAGCATCCAAAATCTTTGCAGATCTATAAGAACGTGAAAATTTCATACCATCTTGGTGGACATGTATAATATTTTTATTTAAGGAAACAAACCCAGTGCTCTTTGGTTCCTCAGGAATTTATCAGCATCCATTACTGTGTATCTTGACTGGGTAATCTATATCCAATAGACTATATAAGCATGAATTCAAAAGAAAAAAAAACCCCAGGTTCGTGCTTAGAAAATCAAATGCTTTCCACATCTATATTTTTCATGTGTAAATAAAGACATCTGAAAATATAAACAGCTGTACACAAAAAAAATGCCCATAGAAAGAGCCAGTTGGATATAAATACCCTATAAATATACCCTTAATGAATAACATAGAGACTGGGCCCAAGGGGAACAAGGGTGTAAGAAACTGGCTATGGTCCTGACTCCCTGGTATTTGATTCCCTGGTAGACTAAGTGCAGTTACATCATAACTTGTTTAACTTCCCCCCCTTATATGCTTATATGGAGATTTTGTTTAAAATATCTTTTCTGCCTTATGAAAGTTTTGTCATACTGTGAAATTATCAAGTGTCTCAATATTGCAAATCTTAAAAGTTGGAGTCTTGCCAATATTTTGGTTAAAGCATTCGGTTTGGTTTTGTTTTTTTTTTTTTACTATGAGTCTTTAAAATGTTCATAATGAAAACAAAGTTTGGCTTTTACACAGAAAAACATACTGACATGAAAATTCAAGTTTTTTTATTAATAAAATATTGAAACATTCAAATTCATTTAAAATAACCAGTTTTCACTCCTATGCTTTGCTAATAACTGACATTCACTGAAAGAATTTTCCAAAACGTTCATGTTCTACAGCAGGTACTAATTTGATGTTTTTTCCTGTTTGTTACTATCACACATCTGTGTGGGCAGTTTCAGGAAACTGCCTAACTTGACACCATAAAAATATGGAAAAACTGTTCTTATTCAGTGAGAACAATTAGCTGTATATATATTATGAAGGATTTAGTTACTCTCTATGACCACTGGTATGATATTAATGTAGATGGTACTATATTGATATAGCTGGGGTGCAAAAAATTTCTGGCAACTGATGCTACTGGGTAGTTCACACAGTACTTGCCTATTCCCTCAGATATTCCACCTCAGATTAAAACCAAAAACTATTTCCCAATCTGTTTGCTATTTTTGCAAGGTTATGTGCCTCTACTACTTGTGTTGTCCTTCACACAACTTGTTGCAAGTGAGGTTATGGGTATCTTAAACTGAAGCACATTTCTCATCGCTAAGTAACTTCCCCTCACGTGTTGATCCTTTCCTGGGCAGACATTCAATTCTTAGTTATTAGAGCCTCAAAAAACTCAATATTTTTGTGAATCGTAACTTTTTTTCAGAAGAGATACACCAATACAAATTAATCTCCAAACCTCTTATTTCAACAGCAGTATCAGTGGAAGCAATTTGAAGAAAAAAGCTTCAGCAGAAAAACATTCCCATACTTACATGAGAAATAAGTGATACATAAACAGGAAAGAAGTGTTCAAGTCTTTGGAGATGTTAGAACTACAATCAAATTAGAACATAAATTAGAGAAGCTGCAAAGCTAAAGAATATATACTTCTATGAGAGCACAGTAATCACCATTTTGTGTCAAAGAATTGAGAAAATAATATGAGCTATAAGGGTGCAAAACATAAAAGGAAAACACCCTAAAGTCACCAGTGTTCTCTTTTACTTCTTATAATGATATAAAAACTCTTTGTTGCCTTTTCTGTGGGTTTAACATTTGGTGGTGGTGGTTTCTCTCGTCCCCCCACCCTAATCTGGAGAGTTTTAAAATGAAATTAGTAAATTGAATTAGCATGTTCATTCCATAAAATTTAAGTCCAAGAAGAATCACGCTCTCACAGGTTTGTCTCTTCAGCTGTAACGTAGAATCGTTGAAACTGTAAGCCTTCCATTACTTTTTAATCATATTGTTATCAATGTTTTTATAACCCTAAAACCTGTCACCAAGCTCTTTTAATTCTCTTTTTGTGCTTTAGAAGTTCTGAGAAGTATCAGGAATTAAAATCAAAGCCTTTATAATGAACAATTACTAGACAAACGTAACTTTTTTAATTTTCTGATAGAAACTTCTAAAATTCTCTTGCAGATTTTATTTCCTTTTGAAATACTACTCAAAAAGCAACCCAACATAAATCTAGTAGAAGAGCTGCACTGATCCATTAAATGTCAAACAACAGTTTTAACGCTGTATAACTAAAACAGATTTTAATTTTCTTGATGTCAGAGTTCTTCTGTGGAAGAGATTTAGATACAGCTATTTGATATCTGCCTTAGATATTCAGAAAATACTCTCAAGTATGCAATATAGGTTACCGATAGCTAAGGTAATCAAGAGAAGAATCTAACAGAAATCAGTTCCTGGTGCTTGACAAAGGTGTCAAGCCTAATATGACAGATGGAAGATGAAGAACCGCTCAAGTGAAAATCTAGTAAAGATTAGCAGGGTGAGATTGAAATGGTACCCTTTCCAAACTGTGTATGCTGTATGTGGCAGTACGTGAAAAATGTCTGGACACTTTTTTTTTTTCCTCTAAAAGTTTAGATTAATGCATGGAGCTCCTTGAAGTTGGAGAAAGTAAAGACCAACCATATGAACAAGTAAGATGAAGACTCTTGAAATACAATGAATATACTTTGTATAATAACCATCTAATACCACACCCGAGTGGATTAAATACTTCCTGACATCACTTTATTGGATAAAAATAAAGATAAAATGTATGTCAAATACAGGAGACGTTTTATGTGGTTCTGAGTCTAAGTAAAGAATGTTTACATAGATAGCTAAATCATGTTCTAGTAGTTTGACTTTAAGAATACATCTTGTAGAACCACACGTACGAAAAAGAAAATCCAAAGTTCTTATAGAAATTATTTCATTTGTTTTTCATAATAAGAGACACCCTCTTTCCCACCGTTACCAATAAAACAGAATTTTGTTGAAATGACCAAAAGTCTATCTTAAAAGACACCACTGCATCATTGTAGCTCCTATTGTGTGACCAGAATCACTCCACATGAATCATCAGCATGTTGCATGTTTCCTGAACATGACAAATACTGTAAAGTAACACCTTTTCTGTTTGACCTGAAATTATGTTGTTTTGTGAATAGCAGAAAACGTCAGGTTGGGTTTGAGTATCCAGGGTGAAATACTACTCCCATTAAAGCTGACTCTGACATTGTATGCCAGTCAGGCTGTATTGTGTGAATTTATGGGATCTAAAGAAACACTTTCTGTGATTGATATTCATAACACTTCCTGTTATACTGCCTTTCAATGCTGGTATGCTTTATATCGCTTTACAAGACATAGCATCTAGAATGGATTTTTTTTTCTTTGCACTTTTTAGGTCTCATCTAATCTTGTATTGACACTTGCCCCACAGTCACAAGACTTAACAGATTGAATTTTCCTTCTTGTAAAGCTGTAAGCTTGCACAGCAGCTAGTTTTTGTCACTCACATTTATTAATCTTTAAGAGTAACAGTTTGTGAGAGAATTATGCAAAAATTTTGTTGTGTGTACTTATTTCTACTACTTGCCCAGATAGCAGTTGGTTAACTAATGACTATTTGGGTCAATTTAATTCCTCTGTTAAGTGATCTTAAGAACAATGAAGAGATAAGGTGTCATTTACCAAAATGGACATTACTGGAGAGCAACAACAATTGAACAATTCAAAAACAGAACCCGGGACATAAAAAGATATGCAAGATACTTAAGTTCAAACTTTAACCTGCATTGCTGAAGGACTACATTCCAGTTTCTGTCAAAAACAGTGGGTTTGTGCCTTCACCTCAGTTAGGAGGAGCCATTTGTGACAAAGAGGTTACTTGAACATGTACCAAACCTGCCTTTCTAATCACTTGAAGCTTGGAGAGTTCCGAAAAGCCTTTTCAGAGAACATTGTTGACAAGTTTTTGCCCTTCCATCCAGGTAAAAATTTTTTCTTGGGATAGGTGTCTTATCACCCAGGGACTGTTGCTCTCTGCCATCAGCAGGCAGGTGCCCATCCAGGGACACGAAGGGGAACAAACCAAGTGGGAAAAGGTGCCCTGGTAGCAGAAATTGTTCTAGTAGTACCCACCAGCTCCTGACTCTCCTCTTTCATGGGACGATGGTATAGTGCATATTCTGTTAGCCTGATGTTACTGGAAGTATTTGGCCTACAAGTACTGCACAACACAGCGGGTCTGGTCATGGGGTAAGGGCTGTGGCCAACAGCACTGTTCCGCCCACTGAATAAATTTTAGGGCAAGCCTCAGTGAAGAGCTGGATATAACCTCCTTAATCATATGGATATTTACTTTTACTTCTGTATTTAGATTAAACACAGAATTCTGTATTTGCATTAACTACAGAACTATATTGGATACTCTACATTTGTAGGGAGTTTTACTTAGACAGTTGGCATATATTGTAAAGTTATAACAAGAGTATATTTGCATTCTTATTACCTTCAAAAACACAATGACTACTTTTTAACTACTTACAGCCTTCCCACTCTAGAAGTATTCCAATGCACAGCAGTTTAAAGAGATGATGTGAAAAGTTGTCTAAGTGTAAGCACAGTTTCTTTTATATGTAAAAATAGAAAAATAAGTTAAATGTGTTTCAAGTGTGATGAAAACACGATTATGGAGTCATCTTAAAATCCACATAATCCACGACTTTATCACTAGGTGCAAGTAACTGAACTTTTACCAACTGCATCAGGCAGCATGAAGGACTCTAGTAAGAGTGAAAACAATATTAGAAACTCTAAGACTGAAGGAAGCTACTACACTGCACTAGTTATGATATTAGTGCAGCACATACATAGTGCGAGGTTTTGTCACCAGTACAGAGCAAAGTTTAAATACCCGACCAGCCTAAAATAAATGAGATAAAGGAAAAATCACAAGCATTTTCTTTTGACCGGACTAACTTTCTTTGTGGCAGACTAAATTTCCTTTTTACTGGGAATTCAGGTATTCCTTGTGGCTTATTTTGGACAAAGCCTGTCATTGCCTTTTTGTATTATGTATGCATTATTAGGTTTGCCCATACTTTACGTGTGAGCTGAAAATTAATTTGTTTAACATCACAAGGTTAAGTCTCCATTGTTTTCTTTGGGTGTGAATAAGTCCTCCTGGAAAGCTTAAATCTCCTCTATTCTGCGATAGGACCAGTTGATGAATTGACAACAAACCAAATACAAACTTCAGGCTCTGAGGCAGTTAGTAACTAGTGGAATATAATAACAGCTTGTTAAACTGTCTCTCAGATTTAAGTGGGAATGTTTACCTTCAGCCAGTGCTGAAAGGTTTACTAATCAGCAGTTACGGTTAAAGGTTTAGGTTTACAAATTAGCAGTTATGCCAGTGACATTCTAGGAAGTTACCTCTTTGCAGCCCTTCATCTATTAGCTACTGTCTCCAAGCCAAGATGTGGTTATTGGCCTTGTGAAAGTCCCTTGAGAGTTTCAGGCTGATGTGATACAGATTAATTTCAGCAAACTGCAGTAAAGTTTAACTTCTCACTGGAACGGAGCAGGAGCACTCACCCACTCACTGACAGAGTCTCAGCTGATGGACTGATATAATCAAACACTATCATCTTAAGCAATATTTCAAAAAGAGCAAATTCTTTTTTTGTTTGTTTGTTTTTTGTAGATATGCTGACTGAAGTGTGCTTTATGCTGGTTTTGGAAAAGTATTATTGGGTTTTTTGAGCATGCGTGCAGCTAACCCCACACACCACTACTCAGGCAATGGACTCCTCATTTGTGTGTGCCCATGTTCTTCAGATGCTCAGAGCATCCTGTGTTTCTGTGGTTGATGTTTTTTCAGTAGTAATAAATGTTGATGTTTTTTCAGTAGTAATAAATGTTGATGTTTCTTCAGCTTAATAAAACCTTACTAAGTGTACTTTTTAGCTTGAATATGTATGATAAGGTTGGGAGAGTAAGCTAAGTGAGGAGAAAATGTGTGCAAATATGCAACCAGATAATTGAGACACAGGGTTCTCCATTCTAGCACAAAAAAAAAGTGTTGAAGGCACAGACAACAACAGCAGCTGCCTTCCCTAACTGTAGTTTTTCGTATAAAACTGAGTAAAATATCTTCTGTGATAGCTTATTTTTTGCCTCCGCAAAACAATTTCCACCAGTCAATTCAGAGTGCATAAGGGGGAATTCTTTAGAGAACAGAGTGTGACCAGAGCTGCACCCATCAGGTGAGAGTTTTACAGCTGACCTACTTGTAAACAAGACTGAGCCCCATAAAAGGGAACCTTTTAGCTGTCCCACTATTTTCTCTGATTGGGTCAAATCCAGCTCTGTGCCACCTGCCTTGCATTTCATTCACAAGGCTAGCAATGGCTGTGAATTGTGAGGAGGAGAAAGACAAACAAAACATTTCTTTTCCCCTCCACCCCTCGATCTCCTCCATGTGAACCCTGTCAGTCACTGGAAATTATTTATTACATTTCTGAGGCCACCCTGCTTTATTCAAATTGTGTTACTTTGCCCACAGATATTTTAATGGCAGTCGCTGGAGCCCTGTTAGGTCTGGTATTTCAATATGTGCCTATCTCTAGCTAATGGTGGTTGTTGGCAAGTTTTAATTTCATTAGAGATATCATTGTAGTACATGCTAAATGAACACCACCAAAAAGTAACAGCAGAGTGCAAGAAGTCATTAAATTATTACTCCCAAAGTCTCATGATGATTATTGTTAATAGGGCAATCAAATCCTGCTGTATTGTTCCCTAACTACATGCCTGCTTAGTGGGTGGCATACATTTTCATTAAATAAAGACTTATGGTTAGAAGAAGAATGTAATCAACATTAATGACCTGAAGAGTAATTGAAAATACAGTCTCAGTCACCACCCCACCCAGCTATTAAAAAGGACAATTATTAAAAAAATTCTAAATTAATTCCATTTTGTCTCTCTGCATGTTTGTAGATTATCATTCACACTCTCCTTACACTGTTATCTCTCTTTTTCTGGTCAAATTAATTTAATGTAATTAGAATAAAATACATTGTATGTGAAAATAAAATTTTGGCATTGACTACTTCTGATAACAAGTACTGCAAGGAAGAGCATTATACATTCAACATACATTCATTATACATTTTTGCTAAATAATCACTTTGGGTGCAAACGACTTAGCCACAGTGTACAATAATTACGTTCCCCACCCTCCCCACCCCACCAGTGTTTCCTGATTCATAAGTGAGGTCAAAAAGAGTTGTAGTTTATGTTTAAACAAAAAAATCTGAACCAAACAGCCATAATTGTTTTCTTAAGCTCACAATATACAACATTCCTTTCTGGGATTACATATATTTTTGCTTCTTCCTTTTTTTTTTTCCTCCTTGCCTTACAAAAACTCAATATAAATAAGTTGGTTTTGTGCAATCATAAAAAAATAAAAATAAGAATCCACAAGACAGAATGAAAGCCAAACACAATACAGAGGTAATTTTAATTTCAGGAAGAGACAAATGACTAGAACTTCATCTACTTCTTCAGTTTAGACTATCAGCAGTTTGAGAAATCAACAGTTCTAAAATACTTTAAGGCTGGGGTGTGACACAGCAAGTATTTAAAGTACCTGAGCATTTATCCCCATAATAACATCTAAGAAATAATGTCAGTCCACTAATCAACTACTACTTTCGCATATTTTTTTTTTAATATGGGAAAACATTGTTCTTCAAGGAAGAGCTTCAACACAGTTGCCTTTCTCCCATGACCCTTATCTGTAAGCAGGCAGATGTTCCTGAATTAATATATGTGAGTCATTGACCATTTATTCTTTAGTACCAAATGAAATACATTTTGTAGCATTAAGCAACATTATTAAGTGGAATGTATAATACTGTTTAATGATTGTTGTGAAACTGAAGGGTAAAAATAATTATTTCTGTAACTATGCATTTTTCACATTGAGTTTGTTTTAATGCAGATGGTATTATCATCTATTCTTCAAAACCTTTGTCTTTCACTTAAATCTAGTAGCAATTCAAGCAATTATTGACAATTAAAAAGAAACAGTACATAATACAAACAGACCTTACTGGATTTAAGAAATAAACATACTGATCTAACCAATAATCTTAATGCTGACCCCGAACTACTTGAACTCAAAACACCTCACAAAAAAGGATCTAGCCTCATTCCAATTAAATCAATGTATTTTTTTCCCCCAGTGTTTAAGGAAACAGAGTTAAAGTGAAACAGTATTTAAGGATAAATAGCTGTGGAAAATGGAGACTAGGAAAATACTATTTTATTCTGAACTCACCAACTATTCGCTCCATTGTTGGAAGAATGTGCTCCTCCTTTTTTTTTCCCCACCCTTTAACCGATTTTCCTTATGAGATGATTTTCTCTGTATAATCATTTATGTAATCATTTGGAACTGTGTAAAGTAGGTGGAGACTTTCCCGTAATAGGGTATTCAGGCAATAACATTTTACACCTGGTTTTGGGGGGTTAAATGATTATGCACGAGGAAGAGGAGCTTCAGAATCAAAAATACTGCTTTACATTTCCGAAGTTTAGACCAGAAGATAAAAGAAGTAAAATAATATATTTTTAGTATTGGTTACGTAAGTAAGAGCTTCATGGAACTGTTAACAAAGCCAGTCAAAATGCAATAAAAATATGCCAATTTGAAATGGTATTTGTGTACTGAAAATGTGAACATTACTCTTACTTTTACAGTACACTTGTATTGAATATGTTGGTATATTATTCCATTGATTTTTTTTAAAAGAGGAAATGACTGCCAAAACCACTGAAAGATACTGATGGCATAATACAGCCTACATTCAAGATTATTTTAAAATCTTTGTGTTTATGCTTTTCATCTGACTTTTTAAATGTCAAACTTTTCACAGTCTATTTTATGGAAGTTACATGTTATATAAAGATCCCCTTTGCTGTCTGACTGCACTCAAGAATCCCACCGCTGTGAAATATTCCCATGTCATTCAGAAATCTGGCGTTGCATCCAATCTTTCATCACCCTTTCTTCATAAGTGTATTTTTCTGCTGTTCTTTGTGACTTATGGGTCTAAATATTTGCTCATTTTTAGAAACCAGGTAATTCCAAGCAATAGGTAATTGTTTACATTCCTATACAGGGATATGCTATTTACAACCTACAGGAGGGCAACACAAGTCATATCAAAGCAAGCAGAGATATGGATTTATAGCATCTTAGCTATTTCACAAGAATCATCCTTATGCATACTCGTATACATACAACAGCATCATGGTTTAACTCCAGAAGGCAGCTGAGCTCATTCACTCCCCCACTCAATGAGATGGGGGGAGAACTGGCAGGGTAAAAGTGCGAAAACTCATGGGTTGAGTTCAAGACAGTTTAACAATTAAAAAAATAAATAAGAAAGAAACAAACAAAGAAAATAGAAAGACCAACCCCAAGAAAAACAAGTGATTAAAAACCAAATAAATTGCTCACCACCTACTGATGGTTGTAGTTACACCTGGCTGGACTGACACCTAGCCAGTCCCTGAGCAACAGGCAGCCCTGGCCAACCTCCACCTCACCCCAGTTTTATTGCTGAGCACAGCGCCTGAAGGTATGCAGTATCCCTTTGGTCAGTTGGGGTCAGCTGTCCTGGCTGTGCCCCCTGCCACATTCCTGTGCTCCCCCAGCCCACTCGCTGGCGGGCAGGGTGACGAGCAGAAAAGGCCTCAGCACTGCGCAAGCACTGCCCAGCAACAGCTAAAACATCAGTGTGTTATCAACACTGCTTTCATCACAAATCCAAAACATAGGACCATACAAGCTACTATGAAGACATTCAAGTCTAATCCAGCCAAAACCAGTACAAACAGGAAAAGTTGTGATTATGGAACTGAAAAAGAGAGGTCAGTCAAACAACTACCACTACCTAGCTGATGCTGTGTAAGTTCAGACACTGACCTATATTGCGGTAACAGGTATGCATAGCTGTAGCCTTAAAATGTCTCTCTGTCCATTACAAAATCACACAGAATCACGGAATCATTAAGGTTGGAAAAGACCTTCAAGGTCATCAAGTCCAAGCGTTACCCCAACACCGCCATGCCCCCGAAACCATGTCCCAAAGCCCCACGTCTACACGTTTTTTGAACACTTCCAGAGATGGTGACTCCACCACCTCCCTGGGCAGCCTGTTCCAATGCTTGCCCACTCTCTCGAATTACATCCACCAGCTGAGCACCACCAGCACCAGGGCTGGACTGGAGGCCGGTGTTGGCTGCTCATTTCACATTAGGAGAAATACCATGCTGCCTGCATAGGGCCAAACTCTGTTGTCCATCGTGCTACCCCAGACCTGGCAAAACCATGACAGCTGAGACCCACAGCCCTAGCCCACGCACATAGTGAAATGCAACAAAAAGACCCCCTTGACTCCTGGGAAAGGGTAGATCAAGCCTTGAGTAAAATTAGCACATTCGCTCTAGAAATCATTGAAACCCAATAAACATTGAATCCTACAAAGACATTTTAATCTCAAGCTTTGAAGTGTGAATACACTTTACAGGTCTGTTGTATTTGATTATACACTTACTTTTATGGTTCAGATCAAGGATATACAGCAGGTTTAATATTTGCCATGTTATGTCTGGGGAGTTTATCACATATGCACGTAACTACAGCTTTTCAGTCTTCAATAATTACTAGCAGAACCAGCAATTGCTAGAGATGGTACAAATATATCATTCAAAATGTGGGATTTTTTTAAAAAAGTAAATTATTTTGGAACATTCACTGCTTTTCAAAAGTCCTCAGTGGAAATATGATAAGAATGCGTATACACACACGCACGGCCTGCTTACTGTTCTCTAAAACAATCCTCAATTCTCATGCCTTTTATTTTCCTCACTCTAACTTCTGCCTGGTCAACTTTGCCACAGGGTGGATCCTTACACCTCACTCTTACTAAAAATGTTCTGTTTTAAATACTCCCATTCAAAACATAGGGTTTAAAAACATTATTTTCATTAGTAAATGTAGCATATTTGGAAAATTAAAAGTGGCACATCATTTCCCCTTGTGCTTGTCAGGGGACGATGAAGTTCAAGAGATATTAGCAGGAACCTAATGAAAGTTTAAATTAATACTATCCTGATGTTGTTACTAATATGATCTGACTTGGTGTACCAAAGGGTTCTTTACATATACATAATATAGAATATGTATATACATATATACAAGTATATATGTATATATAAATTATTTATATCCTTATAAGATAGCCAAGGACACTCACATTCTGTGCTAAATCATTTTGCCTCCACTCATGTTATATATTGAATAAAAATAATAGGTTGGAAAGTCTTTGACAGAATTTTCTTACCAAATATCTGGAATCCCCCAAAATTGGGTTTCAGACATAGTCATCATAACTATATACTTGTATGAAAAAATGAAATGCATGCACGACCCTTAATTGCTACATTTTCTATTTTATTATATGCTCTTGCATGTTCTCCACAAATATCCATTTCTTTCATAATTCATCTTATTTCTTCTCTTTTAATTCTCTTGCATGTGCCAATTTCTGAGACCAGCCAAGAGTACTGACAGTATGTAAATTAAATCCAGGAGAATATAAGAAGAGCTTTCTCATTTCTCTGTGAGATTTAAAGGAGATAAGGAGGAGAGTGAAAAGATCCTTCTGGGTATCTGCAGTACTAAGATAACTTTTATTATGGTTAAAACTGTTTAGCTTCTTAATCCAAGGTGTGTTTTATTGTTCACACAGCTGTTCCCACAGATAGTCTTCCTAAGCAAAACAGGAAAGAAGGTAGGATCTAGATATTTTAAGTGAAATTCCACTTTAATTATTTCTTAATTAAGAGAACATTGTTCAATTAAACAAAATTACACTGTGAGAAAATGGGATCAACTGGCTAAAGAGATCAAAACACAGCACTGAAACGGATTTTAGAAGGATATGCCAATAGATATGGTGTGTTGAAAGAGGTTTAAAGAGGACAAGACAGAAGACAAGTTATACCATGTGGAAAAGTAGTCATTTTGGTTTACTGTTGTTCTGATATTAATTATAAATGGCAGGTCAGCTGTCAGCCAAGTAATGTATTTCCCCAGTGATTTGGAGCACACCAGCCTTTATCCAACTCTTTCGTTAGAATTTTGATTTGGAAGACAACACAAAAAAAAAAAGGAATGAATAGAAGAGAAGATGCATAAAACCTTTATCTATAATTCCAGTTGAGGCAAATCAGTTTTTATGAAATTATAGAAATTTTACCTGTTTTTCAAGTTTTCTTTTCTCCCTAAAACTGTGTGTAAATTTATCAAAATAGAATAATATATTGGGTTTGTGTGGCAAGATTTTGGCAGTGGGGGACTACAGGGGTGGCTTCTGTGAGAAGCTGCTAGAAGCTTCTTCCATGTCTGATTGATAGAGCCTATGCCAGCCAGCTGCGAGATGGACCCACTGCTGGCCAAGGCTGAGCCCATCAGCAATGGTGGTAGCACCTCTCGGATAACATATTTAAGAAGGGGAAAAAAAAAATGCACAGCAATTGCAGCCAGAGAGAGGAGTGAGAATACGTGAGAGCAACAACTCTGCAAACACCAAGGTCAGTGAAGAAGGAGGGCGAGGTGGTGCTGCAGGTGCCAGAGCAGAGATTCCTCTGCAGCCTGTGGTGAAGACCCTGGTGAGACTGGCTGTGCCCCTGAAGCCCATGGAGCTCCACGCTGGTGCAGATATCCACCTGCAGCCCATGGAGGTGAAGTCATTTCACCCAGCATTTGAGGAAATGATCAAAGTGCCAATGAGACTTAGCATTGGCTCAGTCCATCTTACACAGTTTTATTGAGTGAAATAGTTTCTTCTGAGGACATGATATCTGGACTATAACTATTTTTTTTTTACGTTAGATTAGTTCTATTTTACTGAATGGCTGCAAGAATTCAGAGAAGATTATGGGTGGAGTCACCATCACTGGAGGTGTTCAAAAAATGTGTAGGTGTGGCACTTTGGGACATGGTTTAGTGGGCCATGGTGGTGTTGGGTTGAAGGTTGGATTTGATGATCTTAGAGGTCCTTTCCAACCTTAATGATTCTATGAATGTTCCTGGAGTACATCATCCAGTTTATTTTCACCCAACAGAAATCCAGTCCATCTGCTCTAAGACCATCGCATGGGAAATGATTCTGAGACTTTCACTGATAAAGCATATTTCTGATCAGAACTAAAATACCAATGAAGACAAACTCTGTGTATTCCAGTTGGTATTTAAGAAAGTGTGTTAGCTATGCATGTTGATCTTACTCATAAAATGTAATGGCTTACATTCCAGGCTGTATATGTTAGTAAATGTAGATAATGGATATTTGTCTGCAATCAATGACAAAAAAGTTGAAAAGATTCAGGGGAAAAGACAGCTAGTCCCAGAACAGAAGACACTCATACTAGTGAGACTGTTGAAATAATCAAAGTTAAATCATGGAGTTAAATAAAAGGCTTGTGCCATTGAGAGGAGCATAGAATTTAGCTGTTAATTGTAAAAAGGGAAAACCATTTGTAGTTGCCCTTGAAAAGGTACTTCAGTATATTTTAATATACAGGGGCTGGTTCATTGCTAGTCACCCCCTGTGGACAGAACCATGGGATTCAATTCATGAGACTTCTCACAAATAGAGCCCCACAGTGTTCCTGCAGCTACAGTCACCATACTGTGAAATTCACTGTGGAGGCTGCAACCATTCTGATGAAAAATGCAGGGACTGGTCCAGAAAGCTAATTATTTTGACAGTGTATTTTTGCAACTAATTTACAGGCATATATTGTTTAACATGCAGTAAAGACTCAGAGAAGATATTAGTGTACTATAGTGAATAAACAGAATAATTTTGAAATTATTTCTAGAGCTCTACCAGCAAAGCCTTGGTGGAAAAATAGGTATGCAGAGCCCCTTGCAATACAAAGGAGTATTTCAAAACCTGACTCTAACCCTGTGTTTTGTGTGGTGTCCAGCACAATGACATTATGCTCATGGTAGAAAGCAAAAGGGCAAAACCTGTTTTTTGTGACTTTAATTCTTTCTCCCCCTTCCCTTCCTCCAAAGTTCATTTTAAGTGTCGAGGAAACTTTGTAAGAATTATTTTAGACAGGGCTTTTCAAACATGTCAAGCTTGGAAAAAAAATTCAAACTACCTATTTTCTAACATAGCTACAAGATCATCTGAGAGCAGTGGAGGGGTCTAATGAGTGGATTTCATCAGTGACCCATTGGCCCTTGGGAACACTCTGATGGGTGTGCAACTCTGCTTACCAAATCAGACAAATATTAAAGAATGGAAAACAAAGTACTCAAGGGGCCTGCAAATGCTGCTGGTGTTACCTTGACAACGTTAAGTTAAACACATCCCTCTTCCAGCTACTCAAAGGGAAGATTTTTAGCTCTTTGTCATGATACTTAAACTGATAACTCTTAAACACGTATTTCTGTCTGAAGTGTAGGAAAATTTATTCTATATCCTATCTTATATTCTCCTTTCTTTCTTCATATTTGGTGGCAACAAAACAAAAACATCCCCCCCCCCCATTTCAGTTCTAATGTTCCACTGTTTACAATCTTTAGATTGCTTGCCCAATCTTACCATCCCTAAGCATAGGGGCTAAGGAGCTTAAAAAGGAAATGTTACATGTGAAAACTACATCCAAGAATATCTTTTCAAATTCTAAAATTTTCCCAAGTCTTTGGAGAAACCTTTAATTCAGGCTTTAGGGAATATCTTTAAAGACAAGTGGATACCATGGAGTGGAAGGGTGGAAGGTGGTGGATGTATGTTATGATTTGTACAAGTTTCAGAGCACATTCTATGAAAGTAATTCAAGCTATACATCTATACACACTGTTAAGTTGGTCTGCATACTCAAGAAGTAGACCTAGATCTCCGTGCTGGTGTCTGAGTAAGCGTGTCGGGTGGAGGTGCCCAGGTGCTGGCAGAAGGAGGCTGCGGACGCGGCCTTGGGGTAAGTGCATGTAAGAAAGCACAAAACACTGCACAGCACAGTGAGGAAGAAAGCGTGAGTAACAACACTGCGAGTACCAAGGAGAGAGGAGAGAGGGGAGGAGATGCACCAGATGTAGAGCAGAGATCCCCTGCAGCCCCTGGAAAGACCTGAATGGAGCTGATGGACACCCCTAAAGGGCTGCAACTCCTGAGGACCCCATGCTAGATGAGGGGGAAAAATGTGAGAAGGAAGGAGTGGTACAGAGAAACCACTATGTACTGACCCTACTCTCCCATCTGCCCTGCACTGCTGGGACAGGAGGGGTAGAAGAGTCATGAGTGAAGGAGTGAAGTTGATCCTGGGAGAAGGGTGGAGGAAAGGTGTTGTTTTAATGTTTGTCTTTGTTTCTCACTACCTAAATCTGTTTTAACTGACAATAAATTATACTATTTTTCGCCAAGTCAAGTCTGTTTTGACCACAATAGTAATTGGTAAGCGATGTCTTTATCTTGACCCATTAACTTTCCCATCCTATTTTCTTCTCTGTCCCACCAAGCAGGGGGAATGAGAGAATGGCTGGGTAGGCATTTGGCAGCTTGCCAAGGTTAACCCACCACAGTGAGGAATGAAGAACCAAAAAATATATTCTACTGGTCTATGTAGCATAAAAAATACAAACCAATATAGCTTTGGTTTAATTTCTAACTTATTATGTCATCCTCAGGAAGCGGAGGAGTATCAATTTAATTTACCAGACAATTAGGTTGGAACTTACCAGTCTAAGTTTAAGATTAGGAATCAAGATCGGTTTGGAGTATCAGTCATAAAACTAAAAAGAGGGTTATCCAGAGTATTGGTCTGGGTACTGATCTATGCACTGATACCCAGAACAGACACAGTGTGGGAGGAAGATCCTCTTATGAATAAATCCTTTCAATCAATCTGGCTAGAAATTATTTTCCTGAGTGATAGAGAAGACAGAAGTTCTCCTTTCCCCTTTTGTAAGGCTTACAATATGCTTATCATCCAGCAAAAACAGTAACTAGGCAGGTCAGTTCAGTCTGATGTGCAACAACTACAGCATCACATATAGAACAATTAGGAAACCATGTAAAAACTAAA
The DNA here is from genome assembly GCF_000687285.1 of Phaethon lepturus. Taxonomy (NCBI): domain Eukaryota; kingdom Metazoa; phylum Chordata; class Aves; order Phaethontiformes; family Phaethontidae; genus Phaethon; species Phaethon lepturus. The sequence continues at coordinate 67,615 of NW_010544028.1, read as the reverse complement.
GTTTCATGCATGTGAGTGCATTGCAAACCAACAATAAGTAAAAAAATAAACTTCCTACAAATACATGCCAAAAGTTTTTTTCAAAATCAGTGGAAAATAGATGGCAGACCACACTATACATCAAATTATATCACATTAACAATGTGTTAGGGAGTCTAAAAATTCAAGTTAGTTAATATGGCATTCAAAAAAAGCTTCATATTTTTATTTCCCTCCTTTCCTTTTTCTTAAGAATAATATTCATACATGAAAGACACACATTAACTTTAAATATAGTTAAACCATTTATGGTACTGATAACAACTTTAAAAATTGAGTAAAGACTAAATTGCTTTTCTGTGAGAAGAATCTGTACAGGGAAATGGAAAATCCATGAGCTTTTAACACAAGTTTTTACCATTAGGTTTAAAAACTATTTATGGCATGGGACTCTACATCAGACAGCAGAATGTAACCACTTCAGCTTTTACCACTGCTGCTATCAAAGTACCAGTATGAGGAATTTTGACTTTTTACGCTTCCTCCAATTAGGGTAAACAACATGCCTAAAAAAAGTTTTAATTTTGTGAGGAATAGGACGTCATTATTCATGTGGACATATACTTTGTAGAACCTGGAGAAGAAGATAAACCACCATTTCTCTGCCTTGTTTCTCTAGCAGAAGCTGTGCTTCTTGATATGCCTGGGAATGTTTACAGAACCAGAGCATCATATTCTAGAGATTTGTAATAAATCAATGGACTTTAATGGTTTATAACCTGAACATGTAATTATTTAGGCATAGGTGATTTATTCAGTAGATTTAAAGGATGTTCTGGCAGATAGGGAACAGATTATGATTGTGAGTGCAGGTAAATTATGGCAGTCTGTCATAAGCTCTTATGTTACTGCAGACATGTCATTTAAGATTATACACTCAAAAGTGTTTAGGCACCCAAAGATGTAGTTAAGCACATAGGTGAATTGTCTACATTTACTGCAACAGTACTAATGCAAGTCCCATGGATTACAACAGATGCTGCAGAAACTATTGACAATGATTTTTGTCAACAAAAGCTTAAATATCTTTGAAAATGCAGCTCTTGAATGAAGAACATGTAGAAACAATATTCATTAGTGATTTTGCAGCAGAATCACACATCATGGTCAGTCAATGTGTCAGATGCCCACAATGTAAGGTGCTTAGTTTTGGAGTAGTTTTACTTTCAAGTTTAAAAAAAAAGTAAAAACTGTTTTCTCATCCAGCCTCTTTTTTTTTAGTATTGCTTAATTATTAAGCTCATAAAAGACTCCACAATGTACAAACAATATAATATAACTCAAAACCAGCTAGCAAAAAAATTTTACAGATATGGTAAAGTAATGCTCTCCAGCTTTAGTTTTATTTCATATTTATAGAAAGCTACAAGAGTAACCTGTCCTGTGGGGCCACCCATAGTGGGAGCAACAATTTCTGGTAGCTTGTCTGCATTCTCTTCTGTCCTTCCACATTTTCCACAGCAGGAAAGGTCAGCCTGCTGCTTCCATCTTCATTTACACACCTATGACATTAGCCACTACCTTCTTTGGCAAATCCTATCGCATTTGCGGAGGCTAAAAAGTGGTTCTTCCTCCTTGAATTTAATTACCTTACTGCTTCCCTCAACACCAGTTTGGAACTTCCCCTGGCCCTGCCACTGCCCAATTCCACACAGGACAGAGCCCTGAGAAGGGGTTGGTGCATAGTCAACATCTCCCTCTGTCTTCTGAAGCTTTGCTTACACTAATGGAAATTTGGCTGCTTAATTAAGAAAACTTTGAGGTTTACATTTTTTAAGAGGGATAAATTGAGAACTAGGATCTGATTACTGAACTGTAACTGTTATTTTTGACTGTCAGAGACAGCTAAATTATCATTTTAGGAGTTTATCTCTGCTGCAGCATTATAAATTTGAAAATTTTATGGCTTTTCTTTTAGCCTAGTATGATAAAAATGTGACTATCTTCGTGTATTAAATGCTGTCTTCTAGAGAACATTATTGCTTAATATTTCCTCATACTTCATAAATTAAAGGAAAAAGTTAAAGTTAACTTCTTTTTCCTGAAACAAAGCTACCAGTGGGCTTGATTAATATACAGATGCTGTACACTGCTGGGACTATGCTTTCCTTTTAACGGAGTAATATGTTCTGCTTATGCTCTTGCAGCCACATAGATTTATACATTTTGCATTTTAAGATAATATATGGAACATAATATTGTTATGCAAAATGTATGCTTAAAGTAAAGCGTAGCACTTTTATTCCAGACTGGGAAAGTAAAATGCACTGAATTTGCATAACATTTAGCAAAGTTAAATTTAAGAGCAGCTCTGCAAAGCATAGGTATATGTGGAAAAAACACATTCAACTCTAAGTCTCATTTAAAGTATAAGTAGGTCACAAACCAGGAGCTGTAGTTATCCCACACAGGTCTGTATGGTTGGCTGTGCCTGGTTATGCATGCTGCTGGAACAGAAATTTTAAAGTGATTTGGCAGAAAATGCATACAAAAATGTGTGCTGCCTAAAAAACATTGAAAAAAAAGTAGTGTCTCACATGGCTAGTGTTTTGTTTTACAAGCCTGCAAACAAATACCGTATTTGCTGGGCTAACTACATAGCCCCCAGCACACTGTGGGCACTATATAAACAGACTTATATGGTAATATAGTAAATTTGCACTTAGACTTGCCAAGGGCTGTGGACAATCTACTCAGAAAAAAGTAAAGAGCAAACCCCAAAACATAAAGTCAATCTCTGTAAATTCACTGTTAGCTTCTTCTTTTGTGCTCATCTTCACTTACGTGGCTTTGCATAATTCTGACCCTCATTAAGTAGATGCACTTCTGTCTTCATATGCTGCAAATTGCCTTGCTACTTTGCCAGCAATGCCATCCGAGTTGATGGCTGTTCATCCTTTTCTACTATTTATTTTCTGTCACTTGTGTAATTATCACCCATGAAAGATCAGGCCAGATATAGATATCAGTGAGAAGGGCAGAGGGGGGCGCGGGGGGGCAAGAAACAGAGAGAAAAGGGCAAATGACAAGTAACAAGAACTTCCACAAGCTTGTATTCAACACAGTCATTTACCTCTACGGGGCATTGAAACACTCTAAACCACCCAGCTTCCTCCCTGGTCAGGCTTTATCAAGCTTAAAACAACATCTGGTTCCTATGCAGACATCATCGTAGGAGAACTTATGGTTTATTTCACCGAAAAACACGTTCCTTACCTGTGGTTGGAACACATATGTATTTATCCACCTATTCTGTCATGAATTCTTCATGAAATCACATAATCAGTCAGCCTGGTGACAGGCTTTACAGTTTTCCTATTCAGGGAGGAAGCCATATTACACCTGTATTAGTGGAATCCTACGGGACAAAGGGGGATAGCCTATGATAGGTGCACCACTATGCACAACTTTTGGATGTTATCCATCATCATTTGTTTTCAGCTCACTTATAGCAGCAAAACTACCCAGTACACACTCACGAATATGTATGTTCCTGCAATGCTAGTTTCTCAGTCTGACAAGTTAGGTTTTGTCAGTACCCATTAGGACCGAAGAAAAGTGCTAATTACGGTTTTTGAATCACCATAACAAAGCCAATGTGTACACCCGTACGTCAGAGTTCAAATGAATGTTTATGAGCACCTACAAATTCAACTTTTATACAATTTTTTTTTATGTATACTAGACAAACAGTTATCCTGCGATGAAAAATACAAAGGTAAAAGCAAAGAATTTAAGAAAACCTAATTCCCCTGCTACTTCCTACACTGAGGGGTTTTGCTTCTTGTTTTCTGGAACTATTATTTAAAAAACATCAATGCATTGTTAAGCAGGGTTTGAAAACTTACCACACATGTCCAGATAATGTTAGGAAACTGTGAGAATACATGCAAAATTGCATACCAAAATAAATTTAAAAGTAATTGATAGGCTACCTTGCCTGAATTTATGAATTCTTGTTTAGGTAATTAGAGCTTTGAGTTTGAGACAATATCTTAACTGCAATCTTTGTTGTGACTGATCCTACTACTTCCTTTATCATTTTTCTTAGTCATTATTCATGGCTGAATCTAGACACAAGCCTTTCTTGGTAATCTCTTGTTGGAGAATGGATGAGGGAACGCGGTCATGGCTCCATGGAGGAGCCTTGTGATTCAATCTTGACATAAGTTAGCCAGACTAGTCCGCGGTGGAAAATTTCGAGTTATGCTGGCAAGGGAGAAAAGAAGGTCGTACTGACCTTGCACTGTGCAGGTAAACAGCTAAGAAGAAGTAAGAAAAACAGGATGGAACCCGGACCACGTAGCAGTAACCGCAAGTAGGAGGAGTATGATAATGTAATCTTTAGAGCTAAGCCAATGATTGTAAGACAAGTATGCATAAGGTAGAACTCAGTGTATAAATATGTGTAGGGTTTTGCAATAAAGTTGAAGCTTGCTTTATCACTCACATTGAGTCGACTGCTTGTCTTCCCTCGCTCGTCGCAGTCTCTGACATAGTGGGTCAAAAAAATGGTGTTAACTACATTCATCATTTGTTTCTTCAGAAGTCACTTAGAAGTGCTGAAAGCCTCTTTAAAAAAAATCAGTTTATCTACTAAGAAAGCTAAAACAATCCACAGTCACAACCTTGTACTGAGGATTTTACATAGCTCCAGTTATCAGTTATATATCATACTCTTATTTGATCTCTATTTCAGGATCACAGGTTTTTTGAATGAGATAAATCAGCCTATTTTCAGTGATGTAAATGATACTGGAGCCTGTTATTTGAAGTCAGAGGAGTGTTTTTCAGACCTGCTGTGAAGCTGAGCCACAACAAGTTCCTCAGTGTTACACTGAGATCATAGAAACTTATTAAAAATTATTCTGTCTATAACCTGTCTCAGTAGGGTAAAAGCAGTTTCAAGTAAACAAACACTTTTGAAGACATACCAAAATCTAATGAAAAGTTTTGGGCTCTTCTTGGATGATGTAAAAAAGCCCTAAACTCTTCGGTTTTCTGGACTTTCCCTATTTGTCAAAATTTCCCTTAAAAAAAAAGAAAAGAAAACAAACAAACAAGAAAAATACCCCACCTAGTTATCTTTTATCTCACCATTCCCATTTCCATAGATATGTTTTGATAAAACAATGTTTATGTTGACATAAGACCTTCTTAATTATTTGACCACTCTCAGATATACTGATACTGGCTGGCTAAATCTCCTCTCCCACCCTCACAATGAGAATCAACGACAATGGTCATGTCCTACTTTTCACTGTCACTCATACAGCTGCTTATTTGCAGCTGTAGTTGGCTAGAAAAATTCCACTTGATCATGGGATAAATGCTCCTGAAAGAATTCATGGTCACTGATAAAGCAAATGGGGAGTGCCCATTTATACTGTTTCCTCCATCCTTTCCCTCTGCAATTTACTTCCTCATAGCTTCTAGTGTGGAATAAAAAGTCACACTTTAGCTACTTTGGGCTCACGCCTTTCCAGCAGAAGCTTGGGCTCCCAGTTTGTAATTCAATGAACACCTCCTCCAGTCCTTAATACGCTCACCAAGAACACAGGAGAGTAATGCACACTGCTCTCAGCTTTAGCCGCTGTTCTCTTCTTTGCTGTCCCCTGTAGTCTAGGCTTGCACAGGGGCAACACAATGATACCAAGGCAAAAGAACTGAGCAAAAAACCCACTTCTACAAAAAACTCAAAGTGTATATCACATGGCAAACTTTGTCCAACAAAGCGGCCATCATGCCTTGGTCCAGGGTGTTATACGAACGTGTGTCACTGAGTGTGCTGCATGGAAACACTCCAATCTGTGAAGACTGTCTTACCCTAAGCAAAGTAACGCCTCCAAGTACACACAGCATGGCTACTACAGTCATCCAACACACAGTAATTAAAAAGAAATAGGTCAGATAAGGCATAGATACCTTCAGACTTACAGGTTCTAGAGAGGGTTCAGGCAGCAACTGCTCCAGTGACACAGGAGTGGGAGGAGATCCTGCTACCACAGCAAAGATGGTTCGGGCTTACAGTCAGAGTGGGCAATGACTTCTATGGCGTCTCAGGAGCGGAAGGACACTCCTGCTTACTTCCTCTGGAAAAGCAAACAAACAAACCCAAACAATAATTTTAAGACCTTAAAAAGTTAATTTCAGAGAATGGACAAGTTTTGTTTTGCCTGAACTGTTTCACCTTATTCTAATGAAAATGTGGAACATTACTGTGGGTTTAATTATAAGGAAAAGCTGAAAAAATGTATTATTTCATATGAGATTCAGAATTTTTTGCATCCACTTACTATTTTCCAACAAAATACCCACAAGTTCTTCTACGCAGTTCATGATGCATATTCATGGTTGTAAAAATACTCAACAATATATGAGCACTCATTAGGGTATATTAAGTCAAAGTCTGCTTTGAGGCAGACTAAAGGCCTAAAATATAAACTTACATTGCCTAACTTATTATTTTCAATTTACAGTGCCATTAGTTATGCAATCTGGCATGTCTTCACTTATTATTTGATGGTTTAACACCTGCCTGTATTTGTTTTTCTTAAGACAACATTAGCAAGTGACAAAGAGAGTAAACTCTAAGGGAACGTTCATGGTCTACTAGCACAATGTAGAAGTAAAAACAGAGACTTTGTTTTCAGTAGAGTGACATTTAGTCCATTAAGTACAAAACACTGTTCTTTAAACATTATTTTCTTTTAAAAAGAACATTGCAAGCTTAGTTTTGTACTTGATATTTAATTTGATATTTAAATAAACAACATATGCTTAAAAGAGTAACTTGAATTGCGCAGAGTTAGACTCCTGGACACTTTACTGTACCTTTGAACCCAATGCAGTGGTGTAACATTAGTACTGTTTTAATATGGTGTTGGGTTAAGAATCAAATGGGAGACGGCATTGGAAACATTACAATTTTCAGGTAGCGAGTTTTTAAAATACGCTGATTCTACTGCTCATTTCAGTAAATGTTACTGTTTGGGGATTTTCAAACACATCCTGTTATCTTCCAGTTTAAAAGTGATTAAAGATAAGTACAGTCTCAAGCATGGACCACAGCATCTCAAAGATGACCTCCATTTCTACTTAATGCAAGCCGTTTTTCATGTTTCCTATGCCCAACATGCATTTGGTTTGAACTGCAGTGTTATGGTACCATATGCTAATATGGTAACTTTGTGGTGAAAACAGCATAATAGAAAAATGAACTTGCTAAATTCATGCTTGATTACTGCACGGTTTAGACTGTGATTGGGAGGCATTGCAATTTTAATTCTACTACACTACAGATGAGCATTAATAATATACTTACATAATTGGATGTGTTCCCTTAATCAGAGCTGGGAAAATGGATAGTTCAGTAAATCAGTTTTGGTTTTAGATCTTTTAGAATTGAACAATTCTACATATTATTACAGAACTATCCAGACTATAGAAAGTACTAAAATATAAAAGAAAATAACACCTACTTAATAATTCACCCACTAAGAAACAGACTCTGACACCTCAAATTCAGGTTCAGTAGATTTTGAGCAGTTAACTGTTATCCCATGAGTAAAACCATCAGAGTCAAAATAACCACTCTATCCATCTCCCTGGCTAAGGCAGTTGTCAAGTAAATTCTTGCATCACTGTCTCCATGTCTCCTGGGGCAACTGGCACTCTCGGTCCAGACACGTGAATGGGAGAACTCAGTGACCTGGCAAACCCCGAACTATTAGAAGATGAAATGTCCAGAGTCCTGAGGTTACCCTAATTAAGTAATTTGCTTGGATACTGGTAAGGTGGGTCAGAAAGAACTAAGAGGGGAACAAAACTGCTTCTTACCACCGTTGATATCCAGGCATGATAGGAGCCAGTGTTTTTGTGAAGCGGTGAGAATTAAGCTCTTATGAAGAACTTTCCCTGAGCCATACAGTAATGCTTGTTCTGTAACTGTTTTTTATACTGTTGAGTCCTTTTCTCAAATACAATAAAACTGGGCTGTATCATGAAGCTCTCTCAGATGCTTTTGTGATCAGCAGCAATCTGTTTTCCTAGGATGACTCTATAGCTTTTTTATCTTTTTTTTTTTAAACCAAGAATTTATTGAACATGTAGTATCTCCCTGAGCCTAGATAACTTAGGCAAACCTTAATATTTATTTACAAAGATAGCTATATGTCAAATTAGGTCATTTTCAAAATGTGTTTTAAATAAAATTTTAATTTAAAAGTGTATGAAATTTCTTCTGTATGTCAGCCAGATTTCAACTGACCATTCATAACATAATTACTGTGAATTACCCATAGGATACAAATGTGTACTTTTAATAATGTTCTCTCACATTTCACAATAAATGTATTTCAAAAACCCAGTTATATTTAATGAGCATAGAGTAGCTCTCTATTTAGCCTGCATTTTAATGTGTTCTGCATTTAAATATGCAAAAGAGGTATTTTTACTCTCCTTAAAGCTACAAATGAAATAATGGCAACACGCCAAAAACCGTAATATAATGTTACCTTTGTCCTTCACAATGCCTATCCTGCTTTTCAGTCACTTGATTTTGACACCCAGTGAAAATGTTATTGTGCACTGAAGCACTTTGCAGTGGCTACACTTAAAATATATTTTAAAGGTGAACACAGAAGACTAGACTCCCCATTGATTACCTCAGTGGCATTCTAACCAAAGCTTGGAAATGAACTGTAAAACACCATGGTTCACCAGCTATCTGAATTACTATAGCTCACTGTATCTCCAGCTACACTACTTCCATCTAATGCATTTTGTTTTATTTCAGTGTTCATTTTAACAAGAGTAGAGTTGGTTACCATAACACCTATCTCAGGTGATATTGACTGTGGATCCTACTTTCCTCCTCTGGAATTGGGAATTATTGTAGGCATGGCTGAGCTTGAGAGTGATGCTGTCTTACCCCAAGCTGCAAGTATTCTTTGTGCCAACTGGTAGGAAATAAAACAACCCATCTGCTTAGCAACACAGGTGGCGGAGAACATGATGTCTTTGTGCTCGGTTCCCTGCAGGCACTACCCACTGACAACAGAGTTCAAGTCACGGGCTCTGTATTTGTTACTGTGAGCTCTGATGGGAGCTGAATGGGGTTACTCTGCTAAAAGATTGTATATGCATATATATGCTGAGGCCACAGTTTTAAGGGAAAAAACTTTCAGGCATTCATTGTGGACCAAAGTTTCTTGATGCTTTTCTGTTCTTCCTCCAATTCCTTTCCCAATGCGAAATCACCAGTGCAAAACAGAGCAGCCCATTAAAGGCATTAATGACTAGTTTCTGTAGAACTTTGGCTCAGAGTTTTAAAAATGCTAACAATTAGTGGAAGCTGCCTAATGGAGAGCTCTGAAGTCTTCTGCTGATCTACTAAACTTACCGGGTTTCTTCTCTTCTTTGAAATACTGGTTTTACAGACAGCTGTTTTACCTCTGTTCATTTGCACCTATGATTCTCTTTATTCCAATGGAAAAAAGCCAACAACTTACCATTTACACCAAAGTCAGAAAGGAACGAAGTCCACTGGATATAGGGAATTAAAAACTCTTCTTCCGCACAATCTCTTCTAGATTAACACTGAATGCAACTTGATTATGAAGAATTTTTGCACTGCTCCATAAGCTGTTTGTAATGACTGCTTTTTGGAGGCATCTTTCTTTTTCTCTGCACTGAAGTACAAAAGAATTAATTGGAACAAAACCCAACAGAAAAAATTGCTAGTTATACGCTCTTATGGCCACAGCTATGAAATAATGTGTGTTTCACATAAACTGAATTGGGTGGGTAAGACTAGAATAATACACATGCACAATATAAAACCCCACAAATTATTTTATTTTCTGTGAGACATTTTGATGTTGAGAAATAAAAAAAAAATTTGAAATAAAAAATATTTATGGAAGAATATTATAGTCAGTTGTCTTCTAAACATTCTTAAAATATTAACACTTTTGCTGTATTTGACTCCTAATAATGATAAATGCCTGGAATGTCTTAATTATTAGCATTAATCTATGGCTGGACTGGGATTTCGTTTTACTAAATTAAAGCATTACTCTACTTGGAATTTTAATATTTTGAGTTAAGGAAAGATAGTCTCAGCTTCTTACATATGATTATGTGGTTTACATAAGTAAAATGTGAAAATTATGTTTAATTAGAAAAAATCTAGCAGCTTATTTCTATGTTGTTAGGCTCTAGAGCAAAGTTTAATTAACTCATAGACTGTCCAGGACTTTTTCATGGACAGTTTCTAAGTTTCAGCTTGTTATAAGGCTGCTAGGAATCATATAATAAGACAAAATCTTATCCTGTTCATTTTAATTTTAACTGTGAAAAGTTCTTGAAAATATATTCAAATGACCTTTTGAACCAATGAGCATTTGCTCTTTTTCACCTGAAATGTAGGGGACACTGGTGGGTTGTGGGAGCCTTTTTTCCCTACTGCTCGCTCTGCACATGGTGGGAGCAGAGCTATTGCCCTGCACCTATCCCACTGGCAAGGGTACGATGGTTCTAAACCATGGAGGCAAGGGCCCAGTTTTCCTCTGCTGTTGCCCCAGCCTTTGCAGGACGGGTAATCTATTCTCTCTGTTTCCAAGGGAGAAACTTTTTGCTTTTTCAACTCAGTTTTGTAGGGCTGGAAATATACTTGCCTAACCAACTAATAACAAAACAAAAATAAGAAAAAAAAGAAAAATAAAATTAAATAAAATTATGTTTTAATTATTCTTTATAGTTAATATAATTGTAAAGAAAATGTGAAGTTGAGCATAACATGCATGCAAAGTTCAAACGTATCTCATTTAAAAACCGCAGTGCTATTCCCTCTTATATGGCTATTTGGGCAAATCATCTTGTAAAAATCCTATAAAATTTAATACCCTAATGAGGAAAAGCCCACAGTTTAAAATCAGTGGATGAGCAAAGCAAGAAAAAGAAGACAGTTGCAAAACATATCAGATTGAAAAGGGTTTAGTAAAAAAAGCAACTGGACTCCACGAAAACCAAACCATGGAAATTACTTAAGGAAATATGCATTGGCACCCGTGTATTCCCAAACCAGCTCAAGTAATAATTGCTTTTGTGTGATAAAGAGAGTACTAAAGAAGGAACACACACACAAATCCCACTCTATGTCTCTGGGTAGTTCACAGTATTCCCGTAAGTTTCTGCTTCATGAATGTCCTGTGTAGATGTAGCCCTGAGCCTTCACCTTTCTTCAGCAAAATAAATTAATTACAGTTTAGTATTGCTCAGAGCTCTTCAACCACCTATTGAGTCAATTCTTGCTGTTCCAGCTATGCAAGAAGAGATTGTCTTTAATCTGCAGTTTTCAGAGGAGCTGACGGGCTATAAACTGAATGGTTATGATAGCTGCGTATGTTTGTACAAAGCTTCTCTCTCTCAATTCTTAGAAAAAGCTGGACCACCAAAATAGCTAGAGCTGGCAAATCAATAACTAAAAAATTACATGAAGAAGGTACTAGAAATTTGACAGTGAATATCTTGAATAACTTATTTGACGAATATCATTTCACTATCCTCAGAACTGTTCAGGTAATGAAGAAAGCTATTTCAAACCCGTTACTGGAAATGTTTGCAGATGTTATATTGGTATGTATAAGATAACCTGCTGTAGAGAGTTGTGTTTTCAAAGCTAGGTCAGACTTCTAAATATGCAGTTAGGCTTTTAAACCAAAACAGCCTTATTTCCAGATATCCTTAGCAGCATTAGTCTCCACTGAAACTCCAAGTGTCTGCAAACTGAATGCAGCTTACCTGGAGTTTTCACTTTGTCTGTCCAATTTAACTTAGAGACTCAAACCGCACAGTGCAGTTCATGTGTCCTACAAATAATTTCTTTTTTTTTTAATATAGCTTCTATTTAGCTGTGACTTCTTAAGTCTCCTTTTTAAAAGCAATAAACTTTGTAAGATCGTCCTAAACTGCATTTTGAACCCATGTCCAAACTGCCTTGCCATCCAGGCTGCTCAGACTAATTTTTTGGCTTCAGCTGGGCTTTCATAGATAGCAAGAGACAAAGCTGGGTCAGTGCTATCCCAAGCACTCCCTACCAGTCATCACGTCCCACCTTACAGTGCACATGGCCGGGTGCGTTGTGAGCCCTTCCACTGCCACACAGCAATTCCACACTTCCCAGTGTTCATCGGAGACCTCAGCCCAGGCTCCTTCCAGGATGCCTTAACATCACAAGCAGCAATGAAATTACAGGAGAAGTGGCCACCGGTGTCTTAGAACTGGCAATGTGGACACAGAGCGTAAATCACGTTTGAGCTCCCTTCTGGCTCAGGATCCAACAATATAGACACAGCTAGATATATCAGGTATTGCTCATTTCGTGCGTGTTACTCGGTAAGCTTGCACGTCCACACATGCAAACGCCCTGCAGCAACGTCTCCCTCTTCCACTCGGCAGCTCGCGCTCAGCCATCACAATCCAGCAGCAGAAGCAATAAAAGAGGAGGCAGCAGCAGCAGCGAGTGTAACAGGGCCCACATCTGATACTTGAGACGAAAGGCACAGCTGAAAGAAAATGCCTTCAGCCTTCCCACAGCTCAACCAGATGTGAGAGATCCCTCCGAGGTTCAGGAACGTGTGATGTGACTGCTGAAGTGTGATAGTGACACGAGATGTGTCGTATTTGCCACCTGGAGACCCTAGTGGGCTCAGTGGCATCTAATTAGCTCCCAGCTGGGAGCACCTTATCGAACGCTTCTACTGCTGGCTGGGAATTAACCTCCTTCAGACCAGACCATCAACAGATCCTCTTCGGTTTATTACTTAGGTTTGGCTGGCAAATCTTGCAGATTGCAGCATAATCCCTGCATATACATTTCTTACTCAGAAAACAGAAATATCTCACAAGTATACTTGCAACCCTTATAAAAGTGATTCTCCACACTTCTGCCACCAGACAAAGCCATTACACGCTTAGATGCTGAGTGAGGAACAGTATTACCTGTTCTCACTCTCAAACTTTGACTAACTTTCAGAATATAAAAAAAGGAAACTAAATTCAAATTCTGCTTGACTCATGTCATATTTTAGTCTGATATTAATTATAAGCACAGTGGGAGGAACAAATAACCACTAACTTGGCTAGAGTGATAAAAGCTGGGCTAAAATACATATTTAGTGACCAAAGGTTAAAAATCGCCTCACTTATACATTAAATGGATGTGGCTGCACAGCTGGTTGAATAATGAAAATAAAATTATATAAACATTAATTCAATCCCCAGCAAATCTTGCAGCTCAGCTCATCTGTTCCTTACCACGTGTGATTCTCTTATGTGGTTAACGCATGCAATATTTGGTACTGATAGCAGATGCTGCTAACAGGTAATGCCGCTAGTTAGCTACTCTTGGCTAAGAATGGCACAAAAACTTCCAGAAGAAGTCAAGGATGCTGCCAGAATCACAGAGCAGTTAAGTCCTGTAATGTGAATAATGGGCCACAAACAGATATCCATAGTTACTATTATCTTGTTTTAACCCTCAAATGCAATTGTATACTGCAAGCCTTTGCTAATATTTGCTGCAATTTCACCACCTGGATGTCTCAGCAACCCTGCACTAGAACTACAAAGGAAGTAGGAGGCTGCAAAATCCTAATTCCTAGGCTCAAAGCACTGTCCTGGTGCTTGCAGGACTCTTGACCTGGAAACTGCAGCTTCTGCCGCTCTGCTGCCTCACAAAGATGGTTCCAATAGTATGTATTTTTCCCTGCCAAGAGAGAACCAAATGACCTTTAAAGGAGCCAAGACCTCTCCTCCCCTCTCCAGGCTGGAATATCTATGCCCACCAGCAGCATGAGCAGCCCTACTTCATCATGAACTGAATACATTCCTTCCATGCCTTGCAAAATATCTTCCATCCACAGTGTCTTACTGACTTCAGTAAAAAGATACCCAGGAAAAGGGTTGAAGATTATATTTGTATTCTATTTCATGCCTACTTCGACTTACCTCAAAATGTTTAGTATGCAGAGTAAATTACTCCATAGTCCAAACCTTTGTTCAAAGCTAGTATTCCATTAACTAAAGCTGTCAACAATAAAGAGCTGTATTTACAGAGTAAAAGTAAATGTTGTTGAGTTTACCTTTCTGAGGCATGTGGGTCATGTAGCAAACATTCTCCCCAGAGCTACAGTGACATCAATGGAAGTAAAAAACCCCAAGGCTTTTAAACTAAAATGGTAAATTCTGTTAGACATACAAAGTATCTGTCTGCTTAATAGCAGGAAATAAGAGGAACAGAAAGTCTAGAAAGAACATAGATTACTGGGAAAGGAAGTTTATTTCTCAAGCACCTGTTGCAAATAATGGACATCAAGGACACTTGTGCAGAATGCTCAAAGTGTCCCTCAGAGCCCTCAAGAATGAGAAACTGTGTAAGTAAAGCTCATAGCCCAGCCTGGCAAACAAGGCTTAAATTATCTCATTGCATGACATTAATTAATTGAAACTCATGCCACTGAGAAATACCTAAAATAGATGAGATAAAGTGAAGAAAGAAGCCCACAGCTTTTATTGAAAGTGTAATCTTCCTGCCTGTGTACATATTAGAAATTAGACATTCAATGAGGCGTATAGGTAAGCAAGCTTGGTATCAGCCGGGTATTCTTCCTGAATACCCTAAAAGACTTGAAGGCTTCCTCCCTCATCTCCCTAAAAAACAGTGAAATTAGGGCCATACCTCTCAAGTCTTCCCCTCTGTTCCAAGCAGTGAGAGGCAAAAGCGACTGTAGTATTTCTGTATTTTCCTGCAGGAACTTGGGCTCTAGAAAGTAGAAATAACTGCATTCCCTAGACCCAACTCCCTTTCTCCTATTACCCACTCTCACCCTGACACATCCTTTACATTGTGAGCTGGTCTAGAGGTCCTAAACAAGCTGTTTTGTCGGCCAGAGCAGTCATGTGCTCTAAGACGGTTTCTCTGGAAGCAGTTTGTGACCCCATTAATGCCTATTTATACAGATTGATGTAAAGGAGCATTAATGTACTTCAGAATTTTCCTCCTCCCAGTTTTGTCTGTGTGATGACCACTTCATTTTTAAGACTTAACTAAATCTACAAGGTCATTTCTCTTTGCAGCAAGTTGGAAGAATAATAAACTTTTTGGGTTTTTTTAACCAGTATTTACTGTTTTCCTGAACATGAATTGAGACGGTGCTAAGGGAGTTTGCTGGACAGCACCAAGTTCCCTGAGAATTTAGCCAAACAGCTTCCGAGAAGACAGACTGACTGTTCTTGAGGCTTCAGTATTTCACAGCTCTGGTGTTAAAAATCAGGTGGGCTGCGTCTCAGCTAGTGACAGAGGGCTCCCAGAGTCCACATTTTTATTTTCTTTCACAGAGAATTAAAAAGAAATATTTTTATACTAAAGGAAGAAAGAACGCCAAAAGCAAAATATAGAAATGCTTTGTAAAATTAAATTCTCTTTCTTTTCCTGTTTTCAATTCTAGTCTCTCTCACCTTCTCATTTATTACTATTTACATAGTAGAAATGAAACTTTTTTTTAAAGAAAAACAAAATTCTTAAGGTACTCCATACCTTTTTAACACTCATTTTTATAGTTCTGTCCTCAGAGAATGATTGTCAGGAAAAGAATATGGGAATAGAATAATAGGATGCTTTACAGATACTTCTGTATGCAAATAAACAGAACAACATCAGCCATTTCTCTAAATGGATTCTGCCATCAGCATTCACCTGCAGATAGACACTCCCCTGGGATTTAGGAAATGCAATGTACAACATGGATGACTGGGTTTGTCGACAGTAGTCATTTCTCTTTGAAGCTTATCATCATGCAGTGCAGTATCTTGAAAGGCAGAAACCAAGGTGAGCAGAGAAGCTCCCTACAGAAATATGGTGGGGAGTTGTTACACAGTAAATCACTAAGAGGGAGGTAAACAGAAGATATATGATTATTGGAAATTACATCCTAGCAAGTGACATCCTATCAATTTCTCGGTCAGGGTGTTACAGTAGTCAGTAGCCATATATTCTACCTCACATATTTTGTAGCTTGAATCTTTTGTGAGTTATTATGAGAAGAAATGGAAATAGCAAGGTTCAAGCAGGAGTCTCCAAGACTCCCCCTCCCTATCTAACATTTGGAAACATACTGAACCCTAACGACATCAGAGAAAGAAAGGAAGGGTTCTGCAAATGCCACATGCTACCAGCATTGTAACTGAAAAGGGTGATCAGGTCAGAGTCAGGTGATGTGGATTCTGCCCCTTGCTTTTTCTCAACACACTGTGTGACTGCATAATAAACATCTTTTCCTTTATTTTTCTTTCAGTGACATGGGGATACTAGCAGCTCTACTTTTTGAAAAGCAGTTTGAAATCTGTAAACAGGACCTTCCTAGTGCAAAGTAATATTATTAATTGTTTCAGGGTGCTGCTGGAACTTCTGATAATTCCTGTCATGTTGTATTATGAAGAAGTATAGAGTAAAACCAGTACCTGTCCCAAAGCTCTTATTAAACAAAACCCCTATGCAAAGGAGGAAAGGGTACCACAAAGTAGCTGGGATATTGTAGCTTTCCAAGCTGGCTAACCCTGGTGAAAACTGCTGCTGCACCCTGAGTACCATCAGACACCGTTCTTACTGCATGAAACCGGCTTAGTGTCAGCAATGCTTGCCAGAAATTAAACTGCTCAATTAAAAATAGCTGACTGGTAGATGTCTAGACAAGTAGAAAACAGGTTCCTCTGAAAGTAGGACAGGATTTGTTATTACCAATATCAGGTGCTTGTCTGAAGTTAGCTTAATACTATTCAGTGGGTCTATTTTTAAGCTGTCTTCAGACCTGTATGCCATAGCTACTTACACTTGAGTTCCTTCAGCTGATTTCCAGTAACAATTCAGCTTTACTCTGGAAGGTCTACAAAACTTCCAGGCAAGCATTAGGCTGTGTCCCTCTTCATCTTCTTACCTACCTTCTTCTGAAGTGGGTTTATAACCAAACTGACCATGCTGTGATTTTGCTAAAAATAATTCAGTCATCCTGATCAAATGGTAAGCAGGAGGAACAAGAGGAATGCCAACAAGCAATTGTAGCCTTTAGGAGAGAGGAACACTTCCATGCAAAAGATATAAAGTTGTCAGGAAAGGCTTGATGAGTACAACATACCAGGACGTGTCTGATTGATAGATTTTGTCTATGAATATAGTTTACAGGCTACTTAATAAGGCTGTGGTTTTATAACAGAGCTGGCTATGGCTTTAATGTGGACCTGCTCCTGCCTAGTCTCTCTTCTCATAGCAAGCCCTTCAAAAAAGGACTAGAATTCCCCAGGATTTTTAGAACGAAGTTGACCAAAATACTTTAATTTTAAATTCAGAAAACTGAAACGGACTAGGTTAAATGCACTAGAAATAAAAATTTTCTCCTTGCTTGGTTTCTAGACTTTAATTAGTTGATGACTTTCTGAGCAGAGCTATTCTGCCCAGCCTGCTTTGACATCTCACGGCTCCTCACTGCAGCCTCAAGGTGCCTCCAGGAGCTGCACCTGGCCACACTCTGCAGTCTCCCAAGCCACCTCTCTTTGAGAAGCTACAACAGATCCTTAAAGAAAGGAGCAATTTCCCTGTCTTTCCAGAGGCCTCACATCACTGAGGCTTCTTAAAGGCACACAAAAGCAAGGGCAGGCAAAACAGATGCCATCTGTCACAACTGATTTTGGCACATTACGGTCTTACTTTTATTTTTTTTTTTAAAGAGTACTTTTAATTAGCTGAGTTCAGTGATCCGGTTTCCTGCTCTGCCCACCACAGAACAGATTTTGTGCAGTTGAGGAGATAGGTGGGAGGAAAAATTGAACCATGATGAAAAAATGACCGGAGAAAGAACACAGGAACTATTTATACTGGCTTTGTGGCTAAAGCCAGTATCTCTGACTGCCTGGGAGAACGTGCAACTCTCAGAACAATAAACCTACTTACTAGAGATTATTGGAAAAACTTTCTAAGGCTCTTATTTGACCCTCTTCAGACTTACAATACTGAATGACCTGAGAGACAACTTGCACTAACTCCTGTGTTTAATCATGGAAGAGCAGTCTTTCACCTCTGTGAAATGCCTCAAATCCACTGCAAGCTCTCATGTATGTAACAGGAGATCCAAGGAAACAGGAAAACCCGCAGTACGAAAAGAATCACTGCAACACCCTTTTGTGCTGTTCTGACACTGCTATACGGTACTCACCTGATAAATAGAGTACATCCCCCCCAAATTACCAACAGGAGATGTGAATGATATATGTCAATTCCCCATGTTTCAGGGCACCAGAAATGTTTACATTTTTATTCAGATGTCACTTAGCTGTTCTAGCAGCAGCAACAAATTTGTTGCAGGTACCGTGAACATAACAAGCACACACTCTGGAAAGCCCCAGGCAAAGCAGCCTCAGAAGCTAAGGGACATACCACATTTACAAGATTATAAATAAAACACCCTTTTCATATCTACTTAAGAGGCAAACCTTAAAGGCACCTCAATTTCAAATTAGGAGCTCTATAGATACTGCTAGTTTTGACTTGTTAGACTGATATCAAGGTAGGAGCTTTGGTAAGGTTACTGGTCTAGCTGGCCACTTTGTGGGGTCACTGTCAGGATTTGGTCTTTTCCAAGTTATTGGATCACTAGCCTTAGCCTGCTCTCATCTGAGATCATACTCTGTAAAGATAGTAAGTCAGAACCTCTGGCTTACTAAGGTAACAATCGTTTATTAGAGCAGCAACTTTACTGAAGTTATTTCAGATCAAAAATCTGTCAGGCCTGTGTGGGCTATGCAGATAAAATGGTGCAGTGCTCTGTGCTGCTCTATCTTGCGTGCCTGCTGCCACGCCAAAGCCCTCATGACATCACTGACACAGCACCTCCATGACACCGAGCCACTGCGTTGTCACAGGCTTTAGAAGGTCCTGGCTCAACTCCTCTTGATCTCAACAAGCTCAGAGTGACGTTCTTACTATAAAAGCATAAAGGATAATGAAGTCTTAGCTGAGTATCAAGCAAAGGGGACATCCCTGCTTTGATATATGCCTTTCTGTTCAGAGGGATATAGACAGGGTAAAAAGCCGTCAACTAACCTGGTAGGGGCAATAATCTTTGAATAGGGCATCTGAGGCAAATAAAGCAAGACAGAGGCAGACTTCAGTGCTACTTCACGCACTTGCAGCTCTACTGGCAATAAAAATCAGCAATAGATGTGCCTCATTTTCAGACATAGATTTTGAACGTGGAGCTTGATTATGTGACTAATGACACCAGAATTGAACTAAAAATAGCTGACGTGAACCAAACAAAATTCAGTGTTGTTTTTGGGGGCTAGGTCAGGCAGGGGAAGATGAAAGGCAGAAGAGAAAAGTTGATATTTTTGTCTGCCAACATAAGAATTCATTATATTAGAAGAAAAGATGTGTTTTACTCTTCCTTTAGAAAAAGCAAATAACTTCCTTTCATGCAGCATTAAGAATCAGTGGTTAAAGTTATTTCAACAAATGGGGAATGTGTCCCATTCACAGGCAGCATGATGCGCATTATTATGGCTTTTTCATTTCTCCTGAATAGCAGCAGGTAGCTATTGTTCTTCTCATTCCATAATCTTCAGAGGTTTTCAAAATTTCCACTGCAGATAATACCATCCCAAAGGGGACTGCATTATTATTGGCTTCTCGGATATTATTCCAGGTCTCTCTTAAGAAATAGTGGCCATGTTTTGAGGTTAAATAACTACCATCATATCTGCTAGACTTCTGATACAGAGTTTTATTTTCAGAAGCTGGGAAGCTGCTCTGCTGGTTTTTCTTCTTTTCACTAGTTATTTCCCTCCTGGTTAATAGGGTGAAGAGATGCCAGTCTGACTTACAAAAAACTTCTACAGCTTATGTAATTCTTCTGTGATTTTAGTTAAATACTAGTGTGTGTTCCCCTCACCAGCCTGCATTCACATGTGGAGATCCGAAAAAAAACCACAACTGTACCAGGAGACCAGAGAAACCCTAAGCCTCTGCCTTGTCTCTGTTTTATAAAGCCCTTTACTATCTCAAAGGAGCAAGCATTAGTACTGCAGCTTTACAGTCTCCATTCCTTTTTCAAGTTCCTTAAAGTTAGGAACAGCAGAAAAGATTGTGATACATGAGGACAAAACATATGATTGTGACATACGGGGACATTTAACAACAGCCTTCAGAATAAATAGCTGGATTTTTCTAGTGGAAAAAACCCCAAAATTTTGGGGTACATTTTCCAGTTTAAAATTCCCAAGGATCACTAACATCCCAGTTACTAACTTTCTTCACTGTT
This sequence comes from Phaethon lepturus, assembly GCF_000687285.1. Lineage (NCBI taxonomy): Eukaryota > Metazoa > Chordata > Aves > Phaethontiformes > Phaethontidae > Phaethon > Phaethon lepturus. Next base: position 47,204 of record NW_010544028.1, on the reverse strand, counting down.
AGGCTACGAACAAGAATGCATACTGACATTTATCTATATTTTATCCACAAGCCAGAAGAAATTCCTGTTTCAGTCACTAGAAAAAGACGATGAAACAGAAAGAAAAGCATTGCACAGTCCATAAGATTTGACCTGTTTTTTTGTCTAGATACACTCCCAATAAAAAGAATGCTTTACAAACACCTATATAACTTTCAAGACATTTTTAAGTGTAAGTGAAAGACCAGCACGTAAAAAGCAGAGACTTAGCAAAACCTAAAATTAATTAGGATACTGTTAAATTATAATTTTCTTAGTCCTCTTATCTCTAGTACACAAAAGGGCAAGCTTTGGGTTTTTTTCTCCCATTGCTAAGTTAGGATTCTCTTTTTATCTTTTTTATTCATTTTTTAAATAAAATTTTTATCTTTTTTATTTATCTTTTAAATATAAAAGATAAAAGAATATAGAAGACAGATAGATGACAAAAAAGAAAGTTACTGAATTACAGCAGCATCAAAACCAAAGTCAAAACCTTGATAAGATCACTTGATCATCACTTCTAGCTAGTGCAGTTGATGTCAGACCTAAAATGCTTAAATTTACTGACTCGGCACTACTTGTTTACCAGACTGATTTCAAGTTAAAAACATTCATAAGGACAAACTCATCATCTTTACTTTCCAGGGCCTATATCAATGTAAATGCTTCAATAAGGTCAATGGATCGATATCTCTTATTTGCAGGACTGCAACTGCGAACAGGTTAGCACCCTTAGCTGAGTAAGGTGGTGTCAAAGAAAAAAAACTATTTAAAATAATTTGCTCAGCAGTCAACATATCAAGCTTGCTTGGATAATGCCAAAGCAAAGGCTCAGTGACAAAACTACATACCTAAAGCACATCTAACTTGCTGAATTTATGCCAGGGTATAGGCTTGCATAAGGTTATTAAATTAACATTGTTAGCTTTCCAAGTTGATGCAAACTCCCACTCACCTGAAGAAAAGTCTTAATTTTTGTTAATTTTCTTGCGCTAAGAAATAAAACCTTGCTGAGCAGTAGAATAACTTCTTGTTTCCATAGTCTTAAAAATGCTGGATCATTCTAGTCCAAGGTGAATGAGGTAGCACTTATATCCAAGTGGTCTGACAACACCGTAGTGAGTAGAGTAGGAAAAATTAAGGAAGACTGCCAGGTCTGTTAAAAAAAAAAGAAAAAAAAAAAAAGGGATCATTCAGAGAAAGAAGGATATTTAGATCATTAGCTTTGTAATCTGAATGCTTCACACTGCTTTGCAGATGTGGAGCAGGAGATAACTCGGTGAAAGTTCCACCCAGCAGTCATGTCTTTACTGCAGACACCTATAAAACCTACGCACCCAGCCCCTTCTCCCAGCCCACGCTGTGTTTATAGAACAGAGATGCAAGCATAACCCCCAGGAACTATGAAGTGGCACATGTGAGAGAGATGAAGTAGAAAACAAATGAGAATAAAACCCAATGGTTAATGCTATCCTTTGGAGTACTAACCACCATACCTAAACCCCGAGATCCTCAGATATTGGCATAATGGAAAAGTGACTCTACAGACACAGGCCAGATGCATCGAAGTCCTTTGTAAGGCACTCCAGTATATGCAGACGTCAGTGGCAACTGGGTAGTGAATTACATTCATCTCAGCAGAGTCTTGGTTCTCATCAAACGGCCACATTCTAAGGTCTAAAATACAACGTACTCCTGCATCAAAACCTGAGGCCTTTCCACCATGCATTTAGTAATCCCTTCTTGACTATTCAGGCGTCCCTCACAGGAATCATTGTTGTCTCGAGTAGACCTGTGTCAAATTCTGGTGTTTGTCCTTGGGACCTCCTGGGCTCCCCCACGACAGAGGATCCTGCACACCATTCCCTCTCTCTGTTACAGGGGTGTGCATTGCCCTCTGGGGCAGCTACTGCTAGTGTTACCAGCCACTTCATGCTTCAGCAGTTGCTGTAAAACCAGTATTTTCCCTCCCAGCTGCCACCCCTAGCAGTGAATCGAAGTGCAAGGGATCTTTCTCTGCAGATGGAACAGATCCAGAAACCAAAACTCTTGAATCACTTCCTTGCAGCTGCAATTCCAAACTTTTGTGCTGCTGACTTTAATTGATCGGTGCTACCAAGAGAGGTTGGAGATTAATAGGAAATTGGTTTTATCTATATAGCAACACACTTTCTTTACTGACAACTATCTGACCTTGATTGTCTCCTGGCAACCTGCCTTACAATTTTATAGCTAGGTAAACAAGAGAAAATTTTTGAATAATTTTTGCGTGCTTTTATGAATAAAAGCAGTTATTTCAGTTACTATAATTCATAACTTTTGTCCTTAGTCATGAAAAACATTATATATAATCTGAAAACATTTGCAAAATCCTGTTTGGATTACATATTTGTCAGAGCAGCTATTCTCTTGATAACTCACACCGAAATCTGGTTGTGGCCTCACCAAAGCGGGGAGGGTGTCCTACATTAGCTGAACAAGAAGAGCAGAGCAAGTCTGTGGCAGCAACCAGGTTCAATGGCCAAGAGTCCAGATCTCCAGGCAAGTCCACAGCAGCAAGGCAGATCAAACTGATGTCAGTCGGGTCAGGCAGGCAGGGACCGAAGGGGCCCGGCATGCAGCTGCGACGTAGCTCAGGCAGAGACCAGGACGCAGACCCTCAGCTTAAATGCAGCCTCTGAGCGATGGGGTTGACCCCTTACCAAGGTGTCTCAGAGCTGCTCTGGCAAAGCTGGTCCTGAGCAGAGGCAGCAAACCACTGGGGACGGGGGTGCATCCACAGCCCTGAATAAGAAGAGAGCAGCTACCCTCACCAGTTACTTACCTGCACCTTAGTGGTTTTCTACCGAGTGCTTTAAGCAGGGCACAGTGCTGGCAGGAGGACATAGGGGAATGAAGCTCGTCAGAGAGTTGTGTGGGCAGCAGATGTGTTAGGAAGAGTTAAATTCTTACTTTCTTCAGCTGTAGTGCCAGCACCCTCTGCACTTCCTCCTGGCCCTCACTGCTAGTATTTGGGGTAAAGAACAATGTTGAAATAGATCATTCTGCCTTTTCCAGACAACAAGAATTGTTTTTCTTTTTCTCACCAGAAAGCTGATGGAAAGCTTTCAGATGTGCTGGTGTCCTGCTCCTCCACTGTGTCCACCACATTGCAAGAGACTCCCCATGTGTCGATTGAGATGTGTGGGAAAAAGAGCCCCATGAGGAGGGAGGGAACCTGGCTGGAGCACAGGTCCCACTGACAAGGACATTGCCACCAGCAGGCAGGATTGCTCATGGATACCATATCAGAAGACTGGCCTGTAAACAAAAACATGAAGATTTACGGCTGCAGGGTACCACTGGAGTTGGTGTAAAATCATCCAGCCTCTGCAATTGGTTCCTGGGAAATTAATGATGAAGGTTCAGTTATCTTTCTATTTACAGCTTCTATTTGAGAATTAGTTGCTGCATTTACAAAGGTGGTGGCCAGATGATGAAGTCTAACAGGCTTTTTCCATCTCTCAGACTTTGATCCTTAAAGCACAGACAAAACAGAAGGTTGATTCAGATCCTCAAAGTATGTAGAGTGTCACATTTCTTTTTCTTCCAAATGGCCGTAAAGGGTTGCTCAGAGATCAATAAGGATTGAAATTGATTTTGTATTCTCCTCACCTTGGTCCCTTGGGGACACAATGGTAAACAACGAAGAGAGACTGAATTCCGATGTTTGCAGTAAGGTAAATAATTAAAAACTGTTCAGTGTATAAGGGGAGTTCTCAAGGTTGCTGTTGACGGCAATAGAAGCTTCTAATTAGTAGTTTTATTTTCTTTTGTTGAACAGCTGAGTATGACTTATTTGTGTCTTAAAATATTTAGTATTCTTTCAGACATGTTAGAAGGTTTCTGTTTTGGTTTTGTCTATGTTTTTTATATAGGAAGCTACAGAAGATACATGAAAGAGCCTTGGAAAGAAAAGAGAAGCTGTAGTAATTAAGGAGGAAGCCTATAAAGAGCAAAACAAAAATACAGAAACTTCAAAAACCCACAGTGGAGTAAGAGACAAGGGAAAAGAGAAAAATGAATGAATACTGATATAAGTAAGCTATATCAAAACTCAAAAAAATGCACTGTAAAGGGAAAAAGATCACTGTATGAAAGGGTAGATATGGCAAATATTTCTCTATGTTCTCTCATTGCCTGGGTTCCATTTCTATATCCTCCAGGTTAGGGTGAGTAACCCCATTTTTGTAGCAGAACAAGTGACACAGCACACACGAAAAAGCTAATAATGGCAGCTAGTAGGAATTACTTTAATCCTGAAGGGTAAGTGACCCAACTACTTCACCTGTGAAGGGACTGGGACTGTGTGGCTAGGAAGTGTTATATAGATCCATAATCCAGCTAGTGATGTCTTACTGTGGGAAGTCTGTACGATACTTCGAAGTTCTTTGAAAAGATTTCCTCTTCTATTTTGTAGGTAAACAGTGACAAGGTACAGTCTACAATATGCAATCTTTTTCTTTTAGAAATTCTACCTGCATTTAGCAAAGCAAATAAGCAATGGTATGACACAAAATTGTACTTTATGTGTGTTTGAGTTTCTCAGCTAAAATTTGAAATTTAAAATTTTTAAAACTTCCTTTCTCTAGAAACTGTAAACTACAACATTGTCAGAATTTCGTACATTTTGCATTTACATTCAAAATTAAAGTTTAGTAAAATCATAGTTTAATTCGCATAAAACTAGGTTCAAGCCTCTAATAAAATTATAATTTTCTCCTCACTTTTTGTGTTTGCAGTGGATTTCACTGGAAATTTTCTAAGAGACTGCATAAGTAGTGACATGCAACAATACAGATCTACCAACTCATAGTGGGTGGAAATAGGCTTTCTGCTTTAGGTGACTTTGAAGTGATTGTCGGTGTTAGAGATAATTTGTTTCACAGCATGTTAACCACAGAGCAAGAGTATATTTGTATACAATACCTTACCAGGTTGAAGGAACACCTCAACCTTGGATGTCAGGTTCAAAGAGCTGACATCTACCTTTCTCACCCTCTCTCACAGAGAGCAGTTGACCTAGAACACTACGGAAAACTGGACAATCGCAAACTACATGTCACCAAAAAAATAGTGAGAATGAATAGGGAGTCCTAAGACACTGAAGCATAAAAGCATCTTGATTTAATCGGGGAGGAAGTTGTTCTCGGGTTGTATTGCCACTGCTGCCATATTTTTCTTCATAATAATTCTGCTTCCATGTCCGAAATGTCATCCTGGGAGCTGCTGCCAGATGTTGTTTGGATGAAGGTGACAGAAAGTCTTATAATACTAGATGAGTCTGGCATATGTGCATCACCTATAATAAAGTTCTACGTGCAAGAGCAATGATAATTTACACAAACTGATGAGCTTTTGCTGAAGAGCAGAAGCTATGGTCAGCACTGGATAAGCAGCATGAAATTCCGCATCCCACTGAGAGCTCACTGTGAGCATGTTTCTAATAGCAAATTTATGAGTAATACTATAAATATATGCTAAAAATATTAAGAAGTTGTAGTCTTGAGAAAATTTAATTCAGTGTTTTCAGTGCTCAGTCCTGAGCACAGAAAATATTTGGTTTCTCTGGTCATAAAACAAAGACTGTATGGATGTTTCATAGTCCTTTCCATAGCATACATTTCAAGAGAGAAGTATTTTATTTTGCCTGTTTTCTTTTCCTCCACAACTGATCATAACAATAATTTACTTTTTATTACTCTGCATTCCTTCTTCTACCCTTCCTTTTTTTTTTTTGCTTTCCTCTCAGCTCTTCACTCTATCTTACTTTTATATTTGCCAGTGAAAAAGGGAACAGGAAATAATGAGTTGTCAGATGTTTTCAAAACAAAAAATAATTGCTGACAATAATTAAAGGAAATCATCATCATGACCCTTAGTTTCACTATTATCTGTATACTACTACCTATCTAAAAATACATATGGAATTAATATATTGACATACAGAGACTTGTACACACACAGAGACACATTTACAGAAAGTGCACATAGCACATTGTTGTACACTATATCTGAGGTGTAAAGAGAATCAGAAGGCATTTAAATTACAAATACTCCTATTTTAAGTCCCTAGAGTAATTTCACTTTAAGTGAGATTAAGATCCAGTATAAGTATTATGAATGGGACTATTATTCAAGTTATATGACAGTTCCCATTATAAAGCCCTGATTTTGGTGGCTTATAATTTTGCTGAACTTTTAATCTTCCAGGCTGATGTGTTCCTCTCTGGCAGGATGGAGCTGGAGGCTATATGGTTCAGAAGGATGGTTCAACTGTCAGAAATACAGTCTGTCTTCTAAAATAAAACTTAATTTTATCTCTCCACAGCATTTTCTTGCTCCCTGTCACTAATTTCAACAGATACTCCAGTGGCCCTGGGCTCAGTCTCTCCTTGCTGCCTGCCAACAGCAAAATGAGGGTCTGGGCAGGACACGACAGAGCAAGAGTGGAGAGTGGTGAGGAGACTGGAAGGAAGGTAGTCCCTGCTCCTGTTGTGAAGTCTGTGGTCAACGTCACATTTCGCTGCCTGTTCCCATTTTATATTTGAGCCCCACATTTCCAATCTCAATGGGTTGCCAAAGGAGGAACAATCCTGAACTTCTTTGTTAGTTAAACAGAATACGTGCATATATCTATTTCAGCCAATAGTGAGAGGTTCCAAGTGACAAATGTGATCTGATGCAACTAACTTAAACTAAATCAATTTGTATTTCTTATTTTCTGCGACCTGAGGATCTAATCTGCAGAACTGCCAAGTATTTGCAGTGTCAGCTGCTGCCAAGAGAGTCTGTACAGTTAACTACAATACTAACTAACCTAAAAAGAGCTTGAAAAGACAAATTGGTTGTCCTAGTGGGGAACCAAAGGTATCTCAGTTTTGACCACCACAATGTTATGAAACTAAATACCACAATCTTTGCAAGGCTTCCAGATATTACTGTGTTGAAGAACACAGCAAAACTAATGAAGGTGTTGGTAAAATTGTCTGCAGTTTACAGTAAACAGACATACAGAAGAAAAAAAAAGAATAAAAATATTGACTAATTGGTCAATAAAAGCACCATCCATTCTGTACACTGAAAGGGACAGGGATTTTCTAGACAAAACCACCATGGGATCGTATAGAGACTTCTGACTAACAAAAATGTATGGGCAACTAGAGCACTGTCTTAACTTCTCCATACTTGACTTCATAGCCTTGGTATAATACAAATAACTTCTGTATTTGTGTACTTTTTGCAGTGAAAAAATCAAGCAATTGAACCAGTGCAGACCAAAACAATAATAATTCTGCATTGTATACAGGGGCAGGCAAGCGCAAGGTATTTCTATCTGTGCTTGAGTTAATGAGAAATTATGGATCTGTCTTTTTCAACGCTGCATTGAACAAGAAATGCTTTTTTTCACAGATCCCTAAATCAGCATTAAGATTACCTTTTCAAGGTTCCCTGCTTGAAGTTAAACATGTTCATCCACATAGAGCACAACAAAATAATTAAGAACTGCAGATCATCAGTTCTCGTGTGTCTGTATTAATGTCATAGTACTTTGGGACATGTAGAAGGTATTGTAGGCTAAAAGATAACAGGTGTCAGTTGTCTGTGGGAACTGTGCATGTATTGATAAGCCAGACTACTTGAAAAAATTTCTTCAACAAAACAGAGAGGAAGCTATTTCGTATAAGAGTGAAGGACATACATCTGCTTACTCAGCACAGAGTAGAAGACATGTTGTAACTTGTACCCCCAATGTAACTCGTTCAATTACAAAAATTCATAGTTATCTGAGGACTGAGCTTGGCCCATTACACTACTGATCTGAACACAGATATACATATTTTAGAAACTCAGGCTGGCAGGAAGCAGAATCCACAAAATTGGGGAAAACCAAAATGAATTACAATATCCTGCAATTTTGAGTAATATGTGTATTATGATTTCTTTTTCCCCACTACAGTACTAGCTATGAAATAAAAAACAATTCATATGTATGAAAATGTGATATTACTGGCTCCTCAGTAGCCATACAGAACTATTTCAGTGTTGTTCCCTTTTCTACTTGCTTTTCTGACACTTTTATGTGCAAAAGTTTGTTTCCTAGTTTAATCTATAATTTGTTTTTACATTAATTCTTTTGAAATACCTGGGGAAACACAGAGTGATATTAGCTCATCTTCATTTTATGTTACACAGGTTTTTCCATAAACATAGTAAAGAATAGTATATTAAGCTCAAAAATAAGCGGCATGGATGGGCTACTAGCTGTATCACTGGGCACAATCACTGCCCTACTCCTGCTGGCCACACTATTTCTGATAAAGGCCAGGATGCTGTTGGCCTTCTTGGCCACCTGGGCACACTGCCGGCTCATGTTCAGCCGGCTGTTGACCAGCACCCCCAGGTCCCTTTCCGCTGGGCAGCTCTCCAGCCACTCCTCCCCAAGCCTGTAGCATTGCATGGGGTTGTTGTGACCCAAGTGCACGACCCATCACTTGGCCTTGTTAAACCTCATACAGTCGATCTCCACCCATTGATCCAGCCTGTCCAGATCCCTCTGTAGAGCTCTCCTACTCTCAAGCAGATCAACACTCCCACCCAACTTGGTGTGGTCTGCAAACTTACTGCGGGTGCATTCAATCCCCTTGTCCACATCATTGATAAAGACATTAAACAGAACTGGCTCTAATACTGAGCTCTGGGGAACACCACTTGTGACCAGCTGTCAACTGGATTTAAATCCATTTGTTACAACTCTTTGGGTCCGGCCACCCAAACAGTTTTTTATGCAGTGAAGTGTACACGCTTTCAAGACATGAACAACCAGTTTCTCTAGGAGAATGCTGTGGGAAATGGTGTCAAAGGCTTTACTAAAGTCTAGGTAGACAACATCCACAGGCTTTCCCTCATGCACCAAGCAGGTCACCTTAGGTTAGTCAAGCAGGACCTGCCTTTCATAAACCCATGCTGGCTGGGCCTTATCACCTGGTTGTCCTGTGATGGCACTGAAGATGCTCCATAAGCTTCCCCAGCACCAAGGTCAGACTGACAGGCCTGGAGTTCCCTGGATCCTCCTTCTGGGCCTTCTTGTAGATGGGCATCACATCTGCTAACTTCCAGACAAGTAGGACATCCCCAGTTAGCCAGGACTGCTGAAAAATGACTGAAAGTGGCTTCGTGAGCTCTTCCAACAGCTCCCTCATTACCCTTGGGTGGATCCCATCTGGACCCCCAGACTTGTGTATGTCTAAGTGGTATATCAGATCACTAACCATTTCCCCTTGGACTATGGGGACTTCATTTTGTTCCCTGTCCCTGTTTTCCAGCTCAGGGGGCTGGGTACCCAGAGAACAACTGGTCTTCTTATTAAAGACTGAGGCAAAGGCAGCATTAAGTACGTCAGCCTTTTCCTCAGCCTTTGTCACTATGTTTTCCCCTGCATCCAGTCAAGGATGGAGATTCTTCTTAGCCTTCCTTTTGTTACTAATGTATTTATAGAAGCATTTTTTATTGTTTTTTATGGCAGTAGCCAGATTAAGTTCTAGTTGGGCTTTAGCCCTTCTAATTTTCTTCCTGCATAACCTCATGACATCCTCGTAGTCCTCCTGAGTTGCCTGCCCCTTCTTCCAAAAGTCATCTTAAACTTTTTTTTTCACTGAGTTCCAACCAAAGCTCTCTGTTCAGCCAGTCTGGTCTTCCTCCCTGCTGTCTTGTCTTTTGGCACGTGGGGACGGCCTGTTTTTGCACCTTTAAGATTTCCTTCTTAATAATGTCCAGCCTTCCTGGACTCCTTTGTCCTTCAGGATTGCCTCCCAATGTATTTTGTCAACCAGTCTCCTGAACAGGCCACAGTCTGCCCTATGGAAGTCCAAGGTGGCAGTTCTGCTAACCTCCCTCCTTACTTCTTCGAGAATTGAAAACTCTATAGTTTCATGACAACTATTTTCAAGACAGCCTCTAACTATTATATCACCCACAAGTCCTTCTCTGTTCATGAGCAACAAGTCCAGAACAGCACTTTCCCATTCTGATTCAGTAAGGATCCAAGAGTAGGTGGAATGGGGATATTAGAAAGCTTGCAGAAGAAATATAATGAATTGCTATCATGTCATGGTCGCTAAGCCCAAGATGACCTCCGACAACCACGCCTCCCAATGTATTTTGTCAACCAGTCTCCTGAACAGGCCACAGTCTGCCCTATGGAAGTCCAAGGTGGCAGTTCTGCTAACCTCCCTCCTTACTTCTTCGAGAATTGAAAACTCTATAGTTTCATGACAACTATTTTCAAGACAGCCTCTAACTATTATATCACCCACAAGTCCTTCTCTGTTCATGAGCAACAAGTCCAGAACAGCACTTTCCCATTCTGATTCAGTAAGGATCCAAGAGTAGGTGGAATGGGGATATTAGAAAGCTTGCAGAAGAAATATAATGAATTGCTATCATGTCATGGTCGCTAAGCCCAAGATGACCTCCGACAACCACATCTCCCACCAGTCCTTCTTTGTTCGTAAACAGCAGGTCAAGCAGGGTGCCTCCCCCGGTAGGCTCCCTTACCAGCTGTCTCAGGAAGTTATTTTCCACACACTCCAGGAACCTCCTAGGCTTTTCTCTCTGCTGTGTTGTATTTCCAGCAGACATCTAGTAAGCTGAAGTCCTCCATGAGAACAAGGGCTAGCAATTGTGAGACTTCTCATAGCTGCTTATAGAATATTTTATTTGTCTTTTCATCCTTGTTGGGTGGTCTACAATGGACTCCCACCACAGTATCTGCCTTGTCGGTCTTCCCCCTGATTCTTACCCAGAAACCCATATCCCCCTGATTTAAACACATAAACCAACTTACCACCACCACCATCAAGCTCTAGACAGTCAAAACACTCCCTAATATACAGGGCTACCCCTCTGCCTTTCCTTCCTTGCCTATGTGAAAATATTTAGTTATATACTTAAAAGAATTCCATTGCCCAAAAAACACAATGCTCCCTAGTTTGATTAGTGATAATGTTTTTACTTAGTTTTTTACAAATGCACTCTGTAGGTCATGATAAGGAGGAAAAAAATCACTGTTCTCTATCCTCCTTTTTTCTTAGTGTCCATACACTGTGGACACCAAGGTCACACAAATATTTCTAGTCACCTTCTTCCCATAAATGTTGAAAGTTTTTTTCCATTTACATTCCATTGGATTTATCACATCCTAAAATATCACTGACATGAAATGTGTCCAGAAAAAAATTCTCAAATGCAGTGATTACATGGGTATTTACCTTGCTTAGAAATATCAGCTTGTATCTATTTCTTCCTGTATTAAATATGTTCCAATATGGCCTTTATAGATGACAAGATATGTTAATTTCCAGTGAAAAGAGTTAGTAGCATCCAATATTTTTATCCTGCATCCTACGATTGTGTAGTCTTCTTTATTACATTTTGAATATCTGTTAGAAAATTACAACCATGTTTGAAAGAAAATTAGGAGTATTAAAGATATTGTCTTTATAATTTTCTTTAGAAATGGGTAAACATTGTTTCATTTGTTTCATCAAATTAGTTTCATCACTTTGAAAAAGTGTGCAGCATCAACTCAATCATTACGAGATACAGTGTTACTACCCTATAGACATATTGAAGTAAATACCTTTAAGTATGTGAAAACATTAGACCCTAAAGACTCCATCTATGAGACATAATGGGTAGGAAATAAGACTTTGTTAATTCTACTGTTCACAAAAGTAAACAATTTCTCATTCAGTTGCATCAGGCTTTGGATTACTAGTTCAAAATTACGTATAGCCAAGACAAATTAATTTAGCTGAAAACTACTTGAGATGCAACTTTTGACCTTCCATGCATTAGAAACTCTTGTGATGGAACTTAACTTCAACAATATTACTGCTATATGTCAAACCAAAAACCGCTGGGATGTTCTTAGGTTAATACTGGAATTATGTCCTATAGATCAGAATAAATACATTCTTTTTTTAAGTTTCTGTATTCCTTTGAAAAATATTTAGTTACTTTTCTCTCAACATATCCTACAGCGCAGGTGGATTTGGAAGTAAATATTCCTAGAATTTACATCACAGTCCAGAATACTACAGCACAGAATTGATGAACACTGGCACATAGCTGCAAAAGTGTTTAAGGCAATTGTTTTGCACAATGATTCTTGTCCTGTTCTGGACACTTGCAGCATCAAACAGCCCATGACTTTTTAGAAATTCTAGTGTTCTTCCATAGCTCATGTCACAAAATATTTCATCTGATCTAACACGCTGACTTATTTGTAATTTGGGATTATGAGTCCGTTGGTTGAGCTTCAGTTATTTTATTGAATTTTTCATTATAATCAGAGGCTCTAAAACAAACTTCTAACAATCTAATCATATTCCACTGGCAGTTGAAGAAAAGCGTCAAAGTTAAGTGCCAACTATCAGAAGATAGCACCATAAACAGTGGTATCATGTAAACATATCACATCTGTATTTTGTAGTGTGATTAAATACCATGAGCTCATCAGCTATGTGAGTAACTATAAGAATCTCTTACTATCCATGTGGATTCTGTCTAGATCTCTACAGTTTATGATTAGTGATTTTTATTAGAGTGGTGATTATTAGACTAATGATTATTATTAGATCACTACATGCCATTTTGCTAAAATGAAGCTCTTGCATACATGCATCTGGCCACAGTTCTTTCAATCTTTGAGTTACCTGGATTTGGAGTGTGGTCTGGAAATAAAATGCTCACAGTTTCCAATGACATCCATGTAAGTGGCTAGCCCCCCTCTGAGACTACAGCCCTGGTTTTCTGCTGAAATATTTACAGGGTAGCACAGCAGAAATGAAATGTGGTCAACACTTCCCTTAGACCTCAAAGACTATTTTGTCTCATGTTTAAGAAAGGATTATTACAAACAGTTAGGCTTCTGGAGAACAGCTTAGGTATGTCTCTGCTCTAGAATATATCGTGCCACAAAAATGAATCCACAAGGAATGCAGTTTTTAATTTTATTTATTATTTTATTGTTATTTTATTTAGCTATCTGGATACTTTTTATTATTTGTTATGACCAAAAAATTGAAGTCTGTAATAAGATGCATTTTTTTAATCTCAACTTTAATCACTGGCCTTCAGTATTGTTTCTACACTTGTATCAGGCTTGTTCTCAAACCTCACATGAACTGAGAAGTCATCCATTTGCTTCCATGTTCTAGAAGCCTTTCAAAGTCTTGCTCATTACTGTACAACTTACTACATTTTGATTTCCAAATACACTGCCATCCTGCTACATTATCTAGAGAAATTTTTTCTGTGTGCACCCATTTTCCTCCTATCCTTGCTGCTTAGGCAACTCTGTTCCAAGGGCAGTACTTCACTGGCCATATGTTGTGCACCATACAATACCAGGCGTAACTGGAGTATGAGAACACTATTCTCATAAAAATGAGTGCTGGAAAATGAAGAAGACTGCACATCAAACTCAGTATTGCTCTTAATTCCAGGTGAATTTACTGAGATAAACTAAGTGCCTGGGCATTTTTAGCTATAGTTTAGGAACGAATTTTGATGTAGGTTCATTCACTGCCTGGCACTCTGTCAAGCATTTTGATGTTTGGATCTACTTTAGAATCATAAAAAGAATTCTGATTCTTAAAAAGAGACATTTCCAAGACTGTAGTAAAGATGACTGTTGGCAAAGGCCTGTTAATGACAGAATTATTAAGCATTCTTCTTTACTTTTTGACTGATGTGGTCATTTAATTGATGGCTACATTTGAAATTGATTTCCAGGTATTTCGCAAGCACATTGCAAGATGTGAGATTAAGCAGCTCAAGCATTGTTTTGCAGTGGTTTCTTCTGATGTAGTTCCCAAGTGGTGGGCTTGTGTATTCCTTGACTAGACCATGCATTTAATAGTTTTGCTGCAGCACTGTCCTAAGGTTAGAGCATCAGTCTTCTGCTACTTTTTGAATATACAGTCAGAAATCCACAATAGGTCCAAAAAAAAAAAGTCAAAGTAATTGCAGGGAAAATCCTTTGCAAGAAAAGTCTCAAACCAATTACAATCCAGCAAGGCACAGATACTTCAGTTTAGTGAAAATATATGGAAGGAGGAAAACTTAAGCATGAAAACACATCAGAAATCATCATCATCATTATTATTATTAATAATAATAATACCAACAACAATGACAAAAGAAAAAAAATAAGGAAAGTAATTGCAGGAAAAGTGGGATTCATTTTTGACCTTTCTGAAAAATTACAATTTTTATTCAGCTCAAAGTATTCTGGAATTATTTTACCTGAGTTTCATACTATTCGAACAATGTAGGTCAATTTTTAAAGAAAAAAATGCCATTTTGAAACAGCGAGTCAAAGTTTCATTTTACAAATGTCAAAATGAAATGGTTTGGCATTTCTGAAATGAAACATTTCATTTCAGAAAGGTCAAAATGATGTGTTTTGACATTTTTTTAAATTTCTCCCCCCCTTTGTTCTGACTAGAACTATTAGCCAAATTCAACCTTGATTAGTTTCAGGCCCCGTTAAGTTCAATTTTCTACCCGAATTACTAGTCATAAAATAAAATTTGCCCTGTGTTATTACAACGAAGAAAACAACATGATTTTTAGAACCATGCGGTAACCGCTTCTGCTATGATACTCTCTATCCTCCTCCAGTTTACATTCAGCCTCCGGTGTTCCAGTATCTATGCACATATTTTCACAGCTGTGACAGTTGGCTTTTCTCTACTTCATGCCTTAAATTAAAAACAATAACACAGACAAAGACACAATGTCACAATTAAACCAGAAACTGGACAGAGAATTAATTGCCCTAGTGGACAGTTCTCAACATTTTTGTAGTGCCTATATATCGCCCAGGTGTTACAATTACAGTCACTATAAAAACGCTTATAGATGAATAAATGCACCATGTGAGTCTAATGCAGAGTAATCTGCCCATTGCCCTTAGCAATAACACATCAGCGCTTCTTTTCTGTGTCTCACGGGCAGTCCGAACTAAACCCGATGTTGTTAGTTTAGCATCTTATGCATAAAAAAGTTATATTAAGCACTGCAACTAGGTTTGAGGTCAAAATAATAAATAACAATAAATAAGAGAAGTTATCATGTCTGCTTGCTGAATTGTTAGAAGATACGTGTAGCAGACTGAGGGATCACCTTACCAATACTCTGCCAGACCTCACCGGAGCGGTGCAGGGCAGGCAGAGGACAAGAGCAATGCTACTGTGCTGAGTGCAAATAAACCACACCAGATTCACAGCAGTGTCATACAGAAATATCTAACTGTGAGTGTTCCCGGAATGGGAGAGTGAAAGGGAATTATTCCTTTCGCGTGTGTTAAAGACAGATCCAAGGAAAACAGGAAAAAGGTAAGTAAAGGGAAGCTGTGACTTTTTCTTTTTTTTTTTTCCAACCATATGGGATAAAGAGGTGCTGATGAATGACACCGTTTATATCTTTCTGTCCATGACCTGGCTGAATGAACATTTTTCCTCAAGGCACTTCCTGAAATTTCCTCTCCTACAAGCAGGTGCTCACCACCCCAGACAACCTGAGTAGAAAGGCAACAACATACCTCTAGGAATCTAGAGGTATTCAGGGTTTTTTGTTTGGGTTTTTTTTTTTTTTTGGTATTTTTAAAGTGAATATTTAGAAACTTTTGGCCTAAAACTGCCTCTGGAACATCTTAGGAAGGCTACAAACAAATATATTTAGTAATGCCTCATTTACTAGATCTTTCTGAATATGCTTGTAGAGAAATTTTCTCTTTTGGTCCAGTACATGCGTGTCCCATCCGTTCACTCTTGATGAGAATACACAGCTCCTTTCCACATACTCAAGTAAAAAAAACCCAAAAGTATGGTGCTTGTGTCCTCCTCATGCCCCCAAAACTGGCGGATTGTCAATATATGCTAGTTAGCTATCCTGTACCGCATCTCCTGAAATCCTTCTTAGGCTGATGACTTTCAAGCTCTTAAACCTGGGTATGCAATACTTTGTGCAGAATGTTATTCGATGACAAAATCAAATATGTTATTAAAGTTTGAAAGGCTTTATCTATTTTTCATAAGCATTTTAATAGGCACTACATTCCCTTCTGCTTCCCATATGCTCAACAACCAGGCTGATCTCAAAATGGACATTGTATACTTGGACTTGTATTACAGCATATCTCTCAGAGCTGGTAGAAAGAAGTGCCTATCTCTAACTTAACAGCTGGGCTTCAGGGGCTACTAAACAACTGCAGTCTGAACGGATTTTTCCTTTTTCTTTTGTTGGTGGTGTTCTAATGCCAGATTTTGAACCATAACTGCACTTGCCTTTGCTTGCTATTCTTACAGCCATTTTGCCATTTCGCTATTTTCTGTTTGGGAATGTGAATGAATGAGTTCCAACATTAGTGCTGATGGAGCATGGAATCTTTGTGTTGATGTCCAAACTTCTCTCCAACAACTTCACCAAGTACCTGTCATAATACATCATATTGTAATATCAACCAAAAATGGTGCTTCGCAAAACTGCAATAGGCTTTTAGCACCTGAGACATTCCTTAGACTTTCATCTGGTGAAAAAAAAACCCCAAACAATTTAGACTTGGCAGTTTAGTTAGTTTTTAAAAAAGTTATATATATATGTAAATGTTTAGAATATGAATTTTTTTGAATGAAATTTTAATTCAAATAAGTTTTCAACAACCTTTTCTCAGTAATGGACTATGAAGCTGGATCTCAGTAAACAAAGTGCATCTGACTAGAACAACTTTTGTATTTTTTTAGAAAATATTGGACTCTTTATACTTCTAAATGAAAGAGCTCAAGGGATAGATCTGTAATCCAAGGATGAGCAATCCAGAGCAAGTCTACCTTATATTCACAAAGAACATAGATTGTATCTTTTAGTGAATATTGGCCACGTCTACACTGTACAGCATTTGGTCTTCATTCTGCATGGGTGCTGTGCCAATAATGTAACGATCAATCAGCTTGCTTTGGTTTCCATTCATGTAGGAAATAATGTAAGGCATGCTGGACATACCAAGATAGTGTTCTTATAACACAAGGTTACGTGAACATGTTTCTGAGGGCCAGGACCTCTGGGTTAGCACTGAAGGACTATGTGGGAAGGAGGAGGACAAACCTGGTACAGTTTTACTCATACTGTTTTGGGGAACAAAAAATAGCTCATCATGAGCTATTCCCAGAAGTACACCTGAGTATTGGTTTAGAAAAGGCTAGTTGGTGCACTCCAACACAGAGCCAGGGAGCCACCTGACAGGTTAGTGGTGATGACAATCAGAGGTGAACTTCATCCCAGCCCTCTTTTATTTAGCAGTATGGCTGTAGCCTTAGAGACATCAGCTGTGTTGCATATGTAACATATACATTTCACATATGTTAGAATGCAGTAATTTCACATATTGCCAAGAGGAAAGGATACTGAAAAAAAAAGAAAAAGAAAAAGTCAGCAATCAAAA
Source organism: Phaethon lepturus (assembly GCF_000687285.1). Taxonomy (NCBI): domain Eukaryota; kingdom Metazoa; phylum Chordata; class Aves; order Phaethontiformes; family Phaethontidae; genus Phaethon; species Phaethon lepturus. The sequence goes on along the minus strand of NW_010544028.1, from coordinate 29,632 downwards.
TTATGATGTAGCAAGGCAGAGAGTTTCCACTCAGAGCAATCATTGCTTTTCTTAAGGTATGCAAATGCTTTCACCTCACACTGAAGTCTTTGGAATTACATAACTGTTTCAGCAGCTCATTGCAGTAATTTTCTGCAATAACCTGTGTGCCCTCTACCACCATTTCTTTTCAAATAGTTCACAGTTTGGTTTTTTCCCACATCTTTATTTAAAGTTCTAACATGTATCCTGTAAATGACAGAAAACTGCATATATCTTTTTCATTGAATGTTACCTTTCATGCTGCAATATTTACAGGAAACCCTGAACAACAACAGCAACACCCCCACACCCCACACCCCCTCCAAACAAAAAGCAAAACATTTTAAGCAAAAACCAAACCATTCACAGTAGTAACATTTCCACTTCAGGTGACTAACTCAACCTTAAGCTATATGTATTAATAAAGTTCTTAAACATACACAAAGCCTAGTTCCCCATTTCATCCAGATCTCTTTTGTAAAAGAATAGAGGCAAATCTCAAGTAATTTTCCTTTCGTGAAGGAATAGAAGTCTTTTGCCTCTTGACAGGAAAAGAGTATGCCAGCTCTCTCCCTCAAAAGAAGGCGAGACAAGCATGCCTGGCACTTTTACCAAGGTAAGGACCTTGCAGGGAGGGAGCCATTGCAACCTCAGGGTTGCAGGGAGATTCGCACATGAGTCCATTCATGTGAGGGTGAGCAGCCAGGATGGGGTCCCACCATTCCTCAGGACAGCTTCAAAGTTTGCAGTGCATGTATTGCTAACCTCCAGCTTCATCAACACCACCATCACAGAACAGAAGTCTTAGATCATACAATATTTTCTTCTGTCTCTTGGATGGATGTCTTTCCATTCACTGGGACGACTGCTCAGGTTTGGCAGAGCTTTCTTTGCTTATGCCTGGGCCCTTCTGCTAACTGATAAATAACAGGCAAGAAAACACTGGGTTGGTCTCTCTGTAGGTGTTTGAGGCTATACTGCAATTTAATCAGAACTTGTTCAAATTTATGTGTTTAGAAAATGTCTTCACATATGAGTTATGTGAACAGGATAAACTTTCTTTTTATTTATGACAAAATCAAAGTTGACTTTGGTGGAAACTCTGTAATATCAAAACAAGCACAGCTTCATCTTGGTTCATTACGGTTAGGAAGGATTTTGCTACCAAAAGGAAGTTAACAGTAGAAAACGGACCTGAAAGAAATCAAAGAATAGTAGAGCCCTGTTTCAGCTGGAATTGAAATGTGCATAAATTCCCTGTTGAATAAGACCATTAAGTACCACCAAAAATGTATTTTGTGTGTGTGTGTAGGAAGTATGACTATCTTGTGTCCCTGAGGTGCAAAGAAAAGTACTCAAACTTCACACTGAGAATAAAGTCTTCTTTTCATTAAGTATCTAAAATTAACGTTTAATCTAATACCTATAGGAACTTATAGGACTGCTTTTAGATGTGGAACAAGGGAAGTACACCCATGCTGAGACGTTCACTAGCTATACAAGTTAATCAGACTAAGATTTGGTGCCAGTTATATTCTGAGATATAACAACTCAGTAGATCGTATGCTCTTCAATTCCACAACTAACTTGAGCATATCAAGATAAGTAAGAAAACTGGTACTATAACTTTCAGGTCAAAAGTCTTGAATGGATAATATACTATGAAAGAAAAAAAAAACTACGCAAGAAAATCATAACTGAATAGGTCTCTATTTCAACTTTGTAACAATTAACATTAGCATGCCAATTATGCAATTATTGAATTCATTTGGAGGCAAGAGAATACGTGAAGATTTAAATATATTATAGATCACAAAACCAAGTAAAATATTAATATGAATATTTAAGTTTACCAAAACAAAGAGAGAAAAGAAAATAGAAAAATAAGCACTTGCATCTCTTAAAAATTGTATTATCCAATAGAAACGTATACAGCATGAAAATGATAAGGTGTTAGTGGCATGATAATGTCAATGAGCAACAGACAGTAAATGCAATACAGAAGAGCTTCATTAGAAGATGGGTCTTCATTTTCTTGCCCCTACTCACCTGCTGAAAATCAAAAATTCAAAGGGTGACATGAAGGATGTCAGCATTTGGTACTTCTGGAGAGGACTGTGCCAGTAGCTAGTGATGGGCTCAAATAAGTCAGGATGCACTAGTGAAATGCAGTCTTGAGTCCTTATAAAATTTGACCTTTTTGCTATGTTGTAGAGACAATAAAGATGTTTTTTGTTGGGTTTTTTTGTGTGTTGTTTTTTTTTTTTTAAATCTAGCAGAAATCCTAGTTTGCTATTGAAGGATAAAATTAACAGCTGGAAACATCTTGGGAAAATTTCTATCAACAATAATACAAGTATGGAAAGCACATATGTTTGATAATACAACTATTGAATGTAAAATTGCTCTAGAGAGATATTTTTTAATGTTAATCTGATTAATTTAAAATTAAATTAAATGTAATTAAAAAATATTTACCTGTGTGGGTGTATTTACCAGATATGCACACATACATCTGCACAAAACACACAGTCAAATTGCATACACTATGAAATAAGAACTAATGCGTGAAGATCAGTACTGGCTTTGTTGCATGCCAAGTACTTTAGCGCAGATCTGTGTAAGACAAATTCCACTGGAGTCTTATCATTAGCTGATCCCTGGGTCTCCTGGAGATCATACTTATTGACCGGTAACATCTTGTCTTGTTCCACTGAGAAGAACAGTCTGGTGGTTTGTTTTTTTCCTTCCCCCCCCCTTCTCTCCACACAGAAGTGAATTATGTGAGTTAATAACTGGTTTTAAAGGCCTCAAAGGCCATGTGAATGTGAAAAGCTTGTCATAGAGGAACAGGAAGATGGAATTAGACCTGCAAACAACAGCTTTCTGAAGTTGTGCCCAAAAGGTCTGCATACTTAGAGTAAAATTTTGGTCCCACTGTTGTCAAGTAGAATTTTGTCACTTATTTAACTCCTGTTTTATTAAAATAATTGTTAAGGGGGAGAAATAAAAGTAAAAAGAAAAAAGTAAAATAGAACAAAAACTATTTTTAATAACAAGAAAAAGAGGAAAAGTCAATCAGCTAACGTCACAGAAGCTGAGGAAGGGCATATCACAGGGTTAACATCACAAACTGTTTTTTTTTCAGAGGAACACATGTAGATACCTATGAAATAATTCAGTCTGAGCACCACCTTCTCTTCAGGCTAGCGAGTTCTTTTTCTATAGGAAAAAAAGCCAGGTACAGGCTGAAATGCCTATCCTTTTCCTGCTCATGTGCTGTGTTTGATTTTCACTAGTCATTCATAAAGGAAAATTAAAGTTAACATCTGGTAGAACAAGAATAATCTTTAGATATTTCACGGTACTATTTCAGCTTCCTTACTGCAGTTCTCCATAAGAGGTTATTTGTTTTGTTTGTTTGAAGATTTACTAAGAAGTAGTTTGCAACTTGAATTGCCCAAGAGGCTTACTGAAGACAAGATCACAGTTTCATCTTTACATTCGAACTGTAACATGAAGTAATAAAATCACCGTGAATCTTTCCTTATTTCCAGATCATACAAGGAGGGGAGGTAAGGAACAGCAGTGGATGTCTCTGTCTTTGACACTACAGCTTGCACAATAATCCGGTTTGTGGGTGTCAGAGCACAAAACATCTAAAACACTTTGCCAGGGAGAAATACAAAGGCAGCTGCGCTCTGGGGAGGATGTGTCCAGTGTCATCATTAAAATACATGCCTGCTGAACAGCTCCATTTTAAGTTCAGGCACGGTATCATGTCTAGATCAGGACTGACAGACAGAAAGGCCCATTTTCATTTAGCCCTCGGGGGGAATGCTTGCCAGCTTGCGCTGCCTCTGCACATCTTGCACACTGATTAGGAGCAACGGAGCTCCCTTTTGCCCCATCACACCATATTGCTACAGATTAGGCAGCTCGTGTGTGAACGAGGGCTGCACTTGGCATTAGAATTTTGCGGTGCTGGCTTTCCTACTATAGAGGAGTTTCTTTAAGGCAATTTTTGTGTGTTTATTTTTGTATCAGACAGTAAAATTAATTCGCTTTAATAAAGAGCAAGCAATCTGATACTTAAGTAAACACAGCAGAGTAGCAGGATTCCAAAAATAACCTGGTATTACCTGTTATATGTGCTTCCTTATAAAACATAGCTGCAGCTGTAAATTTAATTTGTTTCTATAGGCAAAATTGATGTAACACCTTTTGATTTGGAAACAGTGCCTTTATCTAAAGTATCTGCAGTTCTTGACTCATTAACACATTGATTGGAATATTTGTCAACTGGGCTATGAGAATTTATTTGAACCTTTTTGGTTTGAGATAGATATTCGTATTTCTTTCCTATCAAAATATTTACTGTGCTTCCACAGGAAGTTGTTTTATAATCCACTTTCTAGAAAAAACACTCATGTATGTTTTCATATTGGCTGAAACCATAGTCTAAGACTAGGCTTAGAATGGATAAAAACTCAGCATTAAATGACTCATTATGCCAAAGAACATCACAGATGTGGTGGTTTGCCCAGACAGACAGTATAGAAATAGAGCAGTTCACAACAGGGCTACTTCTGGACTGGTAAGCTGTATAGCACACACTATACAACTGCTCCTTTTAAACCATTTACTATCACAACCCTAATGAAACAGTTCTAACATGCGGTCCCAGTTAAATCTAAGGTGATGTTTACAGTGTGCGTTCTAAACGTTTCAACTCATTAAGAATTCAATTAACTTGATCATAAATTCTCCACGAACAAATATCTCCAGTAATAAAACCCCTTTGATTCTAGTAGATAAAATTGAGTATGCGCTGAAAAAAACAGACCATGGTAGCAAAACCATAATATTACTTTTGAGCTTCAAATTAGTCTATATTTGACTGAAACAAGAACTCTCTTAGTTGAATAATAAAATTGAAATATATTGTTATATACTTCCTAGCACTATACCATTCTTCTACCTGTTTTTTTTTTTAACTGTCTTATCATTCTCTTTTTGAAAGTTACTTATATATTGGGGATGTACTCAGTCATCTTGGCAACAAGAGTTATTCCCTTACAGAACATACTGTATTTTCATAGTTTTAATAATAATAATAATAATAACAACAACAACTGAAAGCAGCAAGAGAAGTTATGCCTTTGTCCCTGAAGTTTTCAGATTTTTGTCAGGACTGGATGATAACTCTCAAAGACTGTTACCTTTTTCTTTTCTTACACTTATTTTGTTGCTTTATTTATAAATTTCCTAAGACAATTGAAATATAAACTTAGATTCCAAATCAAAAGAGGAAAGAAATGACTAGCACCAGATTTAAATGGCATTTAGGTGCTGAAATCCAAAACTGTAATCTCACATCCCACTCATAGCTTCTCAATTAGAAGTTAAGAAATGAAGCAATGGTAGCTCTTAAGTTAAAAGTTGGTCCCAATAAGCAATTTTTTCATTCTGAAACTAATCAGTATCCAACTACTCTCTGTGTGTGTCTCTTAGAAATTGTCCAGCATCCCTATAGCACTGCAGCCACAGGAGCTGTTGGCCTTTTGGAGTCCCATTGCTTGGCTCATGCCTGCAGGCTCCCCTGCTTCCTTGACACTGCCCACCTTCCCTCCCACTTGATCCTTTCCAGAGGAGAGATCTCAGCTCTCTCTAATTATTGTGTTCATGAAAGTGGACCAGGAATGAACCTGGAACAAAATCAGACATTTGCTCGGGAAAATAGCAGTGGTACATTAATGAATGAGTGTCTGTCAGCTATTTCTTACCATCTCACCCTTCAGTTCTTAGCTGCTGCTTTGCAGCTGAGACCTGTGAACTGACTACGTGGCCACTGGCAGTTCTGTACGGAGTGAAAGAGATCATTTTAAACTACTTCTGATGTCATGGTTTCCCAAAACCCCCTGTAAAGTCTTTCCGGCTGAGCATGTTGCCTTTGGCTCCATATGCAACATCCTGGCTACGCAGGATGAGTTCTGAGATTCCTGCCAGGAAGCACACAATATGCGTACAACAGGAATTGGGAACTCTAGAAATGAGCTGCCTGACGTTAGGTATCACAATGCTCGGTATAATCATGTTTAAAGTCACTCATCCCTTATGTTCCTGACAGACTGCAGTGCGTGTTCACACATGCTCTCAAAAGAAAGCATACATTACCCATCCCCCACAATGCACCAACTTGGGATGGGGGGAAAAAAAAAAAATTTGAGTGCCCAGAAACAGTGTCATCATTGTTGAGATGAGAAAAAAAAAATGAATTCCTCTCTACTTAAAAAGTAGGTATTTTAATTTGAAAAACCAAAAACAAAACACAAACCCAAAACCCGTTATCTAGGCAGACCATAGGGATAAGAGCCCTAACTCATTAAAGGGCGGGGAGGGGCTAGAGAAGATTTCTAAATGGCATTGCACTTCTAGACCCTCAGTTCTTAGTCGCATTGAAGAGAAGATTTTCCTATTAGCACAGGAACGAGGTTGTTCTCTTCAGTGACAAGAATTACAGCGCGCTCTCATCAGTGACGCCACCGCAGCTGCTCCTGTTTTTCAGCTAGAACTGATCTTGAAGGAGTCCAGGGAGTCCCACCTCCTGCTTGAAATCCAGAAAACGCTACTTCTAACAAGACTGTAACAGGCGTGCAAAGGTAGAAAAGATGGAAAGAATGCTACAAAAGCACCCACATCAAAAGAAAGGGAAGGGAAGAGAAAAGGGGAAAACCAGCAAAAATTTCCTATTTCCCTTATGCTGCTCCTTTCTTTCCTGCCATTTAGCAAATCATTTTATCCTTGATGCAATAAATAATGGATTAAATAGAGAACTATTGCTGACAAAAATAAGCTCCTGTGTTTGAAACAACCAATGAAACTAATGTTAAATGCACTTAAAAGAGAGGTAGCAGTCTATGTAACAAGATCATAGAGATTATAAAGCCGCTTCATTTGATTCACATTACAAAACTGTCACATATAATCTGGTAACTTTAGCTGTCTCTGATCATCAGAGGATGAAGATTTATCTATTATAAAGGCTAATTACTGTTATCGTCTTCCATAGGCTGTGGTCTCTATAGGCCCTACTTGTACTTTTTGACGGAAAGAAGAGGGCCAGCCTTTGGTGATTTCAGACCTGTCTCAAAGCGCCAGTGGGCACTACCCTCCATGTGCTCACTTCTGAAGGGAGAGGAGGAGCTCTGACGTCTGCTTTACACCACAAAATCCACCAAGAAAGCTCTGTTTAAAATGAAGGCATCTTATCCCTCATTGGAGACACGGACACAGACCTGTGAGCATTTCAGGGGAAAAAAGTTAGTGAGGAGCAAGAAAAGGAAGGTACGAATATTGCAATTGCCCCGCCTTATCAGACTCTGTCTCTCGCCAGCCTTCATGAACTCTCTGCAAGTAATTAACATGCTCTGTGACTCTGCTGTTAGCAACATCCTCACCTTGGGAGTCTAATGTGTTTAGCATGTTGCTTAAAAGAAAAAAACAGAGGGAAAAAGGAAGATATTTGGAAAGTATGGAGCATTCAACTGCAAAATAAACAAGCATTTTATGTCATTAAATACAGCCAGAATTCAGGACATCATTGATTCGTTTTAAATCTTGCAGATGAAAAGAAATGAGTGAACAAACAAGCTGAACTAAGCTGTTATAAACAAAACATTCAAATACTCCAAAAAGTAGTTTCTCAAACCTAAATTACCTCTAATTCCTAAAGAAATTAAGTAACTCATTTCATCTTGTTTGGGTTATTTAATTATCTGATAGAAATAAAAAAGCAGGGAGCAAGGCTGAATCAAAGAAAAGAAAGATTGGCTTTTTGTCTCACAGTGAGACACACAGCTTACTTGTTAACAATAAAATGCTATAAGCCATATGCTTTGTGTGGTTTTCTTTTTAGCTTGAAATTAGAATGTGCTAATTAGAGTGTGGGCCACATATAAAAATACAGCACTCCATTGTAATTGTGCCTGTATGAGGACTACATTGTTGATGAGTAAAGACTGGTGCTATAATTATCTTACAATCCAAGAAGTAATTCACCTTAGTAATTTTTGAGTATGTCAAGAGCCTGGTTCACAAATCACTTAATTGCTTTTTATGCACTCTTTGTGCTGCAATTTACTGTATATGAGAAGAGTGACTTGTGTACCAATATCATATAATTTGCCTTACATTCACTAACCTTCCAAATCATAGCATGGTAACTAAAAACATTCGGTTTCAGCTTCATTTCCCAGGACTCTAAAGACCTAGGGAGATGTGAAGTTGACAGTGTTTCCAGCTGGGAGTAAATAACATGTATTCAAAAAAGGAACCATGAAAAGCTTCACAGAAAACCAGTAGGTAAAATAATCTTGTCAGATTGAAGAAAATTCCCCACAAACTGCATTTTACTTCATTATAAGAGCATAACCCATGTTAACTCTTCAGGAACACAAAAAAAAAAAAATCAGGGAAGCCAAGGTAGGAATTGGACAAGGAAAAGTAAATTCAAGAAAATATTAAACACTTTCAAATGTGCTTTTTTGCATGCTCCCTGAAGCAATGAGATTATACTCATTATAGAATATGTATCACACTCTTACTTCCAGTCAGACAGATGCCATTGTGTGAAACATTCTGGTGCATAGTTCCCAGATAGATCTGTTGACCAGTATGTTGATGAAAAACTGAGGTTTCTGTGAAAGAGGATATTTTTTTTTTTTTTAAGGAAAAAAGTCAGTTTTTCAGAATTGATACTGTTCCAAATTGACTAGATCTCAGACTTGTTTTTTCTGCCAAACCAGAAAGAAAAGTTTCTTAGTTCTGTTTGATGTGTCACCTATATGCTACCAAAGGTGCTGTAGTGCTTTGCGGACATTGATACAAAGCATACAAAAAGGTTAGCAAACACCACACTGGTGGCAGCAGTTTGCATTCAATTTGGGTTGGTATCACTGCAATCTGAAGGTTAATATAAAATCCAGAATTTGTCCCATGTCAATTCTCCCTTTTACTTAATTTCTTTTTTCATGACATCAAATACAAGATCTTGTCTTCTCTAACAAAGTTTACTTTGACCAGAATTTCTTCAAATATAATTTCTAATTCACTATTTAGAAGTTTCCATTAGACTACATTTGGTTTCATTTTCATACACTGGTCATCTTTTTTCCTACCTGTTTCTTACATTGGAAAAGGTCCTAAAGAATTTGAAGGTAGAGAAAGACATACCTTTATCTACTTTGGTGCCTACAATTAGACCCAAAAAAACAAAAATAAAACTAAAAATCTTGCCCAATTTCTATTTATTCACCAGTCTATATAGATTTTCCATAGACTAACAGAGCGTATTTTGTCATTGTCCTCTGTTCATACTTTCATAATTTATTACTGTTAATGATAGACTGGTCTACTAAAATGTATATAGAGCATGAAACCATATTTCATCAAAAATCTGTGGAAGATCACAAATTTCCAAGCACTTAGGTTTTTGATAAAGCCTTAGTTTGCAAAAACATTCCCTTTGCACTCACTATCTACATGGGCTTAACCTGTACAAGTAGCAATTTCAAGAGGATTTTTCAGTATTTTAGTTAAATATATTGACTGATGAACACGACAATAAACTTCATATTTGGTTGAAACAGAGATTTGCAACAAATAAATGTAAAAGCTACCTACCATAGTAAGTGCCCTGAGCAATTAGAATAAGTTGTCATATGAACACTGAAATGGAAACGTAATATTGCAAAAGCTGAAAAACGATTAATAGCTTTGCATTGAAAGCTAAGGGGAATTCACATCTTTATCTGTAAGTTTTATTCAAATTACATTTGATTAGAAACAACAAAAGTAGAATGATACATATTTTTCTAAGGGTCAACAATTTCATGTAAGACGAATGGATGCCCTTTTGTCGCTAACCCTTAGTAAATCCCATCTTACTGTGCTTTCAGCTAGTATTTGTTATGTGGAGCCTTTGCTACATGGGAACATCAAATATAGGAAGAGTTTTTTCATCCCTATTAAACAGGGATACTATATTGATAATTACACTGGCAGTTTGCTATTCAAACTTTATCTGGTCAACAGCAGCCTGCTAACCATAAGTTCTGAGTCAGCTGGCAAGCCCATTAATTTCACCTCTACGTGGTGAAAAATCTATCATTTTAACAGATTCTGGGATATCTTCTCATTATTTTTTCTGCTCATTTCTTGCCAGTCTCATCCTTGCCAGCATGTCTATTGCTTTTGCTGCTTAATGATACATAGACCTTCTAAATTAGAACAAACAATAGGTTTGGCCATACTCAAGTGTCTTTGTTTATGGGACTTTCATAATCTTTTGACTAGATTTTCTTTAATTGTCCTGCCTTGCAGATAAAGATTTCATTTCTATCTAGCCTCAGAGACTGAAGACTGGAGAGGTTTTTTTGTGTTCCTTGCATCTGATACAGATGATTCCTGTTGCTAGAAGACTGCCCAGGCTGCCTTAATTCTCTCTCTCCCTCCTGTTTATCTTTGTACTTACATATTCTTAAACAAAAATGTAAATATCATTAGCCACATAGATATGTTTTTAACATTTTTTGGGGAACACCAACATATGATTACAATGAGATATGATTATAGTATTTAAGACTACATTGTAAACTAAAACCAAACTTGTATACAGCCCTGCTTCTGGCTGTACGTTTCTCCCAACACTACTTTTATTCATTACATGTTAAATGACCTGTCATATACCTACGCTTTATTTTTATAGCCTTATTTTTCTTAGTGAGCGTAATTCTATTCTTTCTAGTCCTTGTTTCCCTTCAGTGAGGAAGGATTTAAATATCTTTTGTCCATCTGTGGGTTTTAAATAAGATATTTATACATATTATAGTAACAGTGTCCATATGTGTCAAATAGCAATAGATAAAATGTGGTCCTGAGGGCTATCTGGGGAGAAGAAAACTCCTATGAAAAGAAAACAACTGAATATGTGGTCACATTTTGTTTAACAACTCATGCAGACATCAGCTATATAGCTGAGAAGAGAGCCAGTCTAAAAGGAGGATAATCCTTAGACCATTTAATGCTGCAGCAAATACAGTTAGTGTTTTCTTCTGCAGAACACCACAAACACAACCAGCTTTGAGAGCTACAGTTCAGATATGACTGTCAATATTTGGCATGATTAACAGCCATGATTATGCTCCATATCTTTACTACAAGCCTTTGAGGGTTTTTTGATAGTGCCTTTAAAATATTTCCTTTTCTCAGTTTGTATCCTATAAGCAGTGTCCCTATAGTGCCATTACCTTCGCATACACTTTTCATCTATGCAGAAAAGTGATCATTCATTCTTTATTAGTGTTATCTATAAACTTGCTTGACTATCACGTGATAAAAAATGCACATTTTGTATTTTGCTACTTCATAATATATAACGGTTATCATTACCTTTCTTCAGTAGAACAGTCAAATAATAAAGCTTGTCTCCTCAGGAGGAAAAACAGCTGATGGAATCAGGAATTTCTTTAATGTCATGTTGTTCATGTATAAAAAAACTATTTAAAAGCCTGATTCCATTATGTATATGACTAAAACTGTAAGAAATGTTTTATCTGCTCACAGTTCTGAACGTTTTTTCACTCATTTTTAGGGTTTTTTTTTTTTCAGGTCTGCACTCCCACAGTGTACTTTGCTTTAGCTATTTGCTTGGTTTCCTGGTTTTGCTTAATCAATTTAGGGTTTTTTTTTTTCAGGTCTGCACTCCTACAGTGTACTTTGTTTTAGCAATTTGCTTGGTTTCCTGGTTTTGCTTAATCAGAAGCAGGAAAAAAACCCCCAAACATTAAGAAAGCACTCCTTCTCACACACCCACTCAGACCCCGCTCTCAAATAAAATCCAACTCATGCACACATTGCTGGCATACGATCCTGTGAAGCACACTGGGTTGTATCCCCCAGCCAATACTTCAGCTGCCATGTCATCTATTCTTGGAAGTACTATAACTTAGCCTGAAGGGATCAGTTGCCAGATCTTTGCATTTTCCACACTCCAAATCAGAAGGTGGACATTAAATGGAACAACTTCAGTGAGATGACACATTTACAAAGCTCCTACTTTAACATATTATGACTAACAGATCTGTGCCTCATCATTTTAGCACAGCATAGGAAGCAGGGTAATGCAATAGTAAGAAACACTGTACAATGTTACCACCATACATGGACCAAAACTATGTTAATTCAATGCAGTTCTGCAGATTGCAGTGTAAAGTGCTAAACTTTTGTATAAGCAGCTTAATATTTTCATTCCTTGCCTGTGTTTTTCTGAGAACTCAAAGAAAGGTGAATCTTGTCACTGCATATTTATTATTAACTTTATGTTTGTTTCAACATAATTCCACTGTTTGCTTGATGCTAGTTAGCACATAACAATTAACATTTCAAAGAATAAGGTTAAGACAAAGTTTGCTGAGGCTGCTGAATAATGAGATATCATTATTCTTCAGGTCTGTCTTTGAATGAGCCACAACTGCACAGACATTTACATTTAGGTTCCTGACCCTATCCTTGATGCATGTAAATGCATTAGATTATTTGCCTTTGTAGAATCCATCTTTTGCTCTCTCCGATTATGAGTTGCCTCATGTAACCTTACTAGAAGGTCTGAGCAATGATCGTGGCTTGAACCTGCTTTACAGCATTTGAAGCGCTAGAAGGAAAAGATAGACACAGCCTATTCCGTCTATCGCAGAGTTGATGGATTATGTTGGCTGCCTTATCTGAACATTCACATTTCCTCAGGAACTTCCAAGGAGCACAAAGGCTGAGTATAACAAAGGATTTTGGCAGAATGATAAAGTTTATATAAGGTTCTCTATTTTGCTTCATAGATATTTTCTGCCATTCTCAAACTGTAAAGATCATGTCAATAGCTCTATGCCACAATCAAAGTTCCACTGTGTTTCCAGGAATGTGGTGTCTATTAAGTTGTACAGCAGACAGCTGAGAAGAGCTCCTGTCAATATTTTGCAGACAACTGTCATCTGACGGAAGTCTTTATAATTACAACCTTTTTTTTTTTTTGAGCCATTTTGCTTGTAAAAGTGGAAAAATTGGAATTCTGTAACTTGTCTTTTGCAGACAGGCACTCTGAAGTAGTAAGTCCATATTGTCCCATCAGTTTCAGATCTATCTGTGAAGGTATTTAAGGTATTCTGCTGGAAGGGTATTATTAACTCCCTACTCTTTTGCAATTAAAAGCTATAAAAAGTTTTTTTCTAATTGATTGCAATGCTACAGGCATCAGAGCATTTTACATTGCAAGATTTATGAGTGAAGTCAGATAATGCTCACACTACCAGTGACAGATACTTCTTTCCTAAGTAACTCATTTCCTTCTACTGTATGTAACATTATCAGCATTGTACAGAAGACTATCCTGAATACTTTACAGAAAATTTGTATTTCAAGCCTAAACATAATTTTAATTCAGCAGCTCATGCCTACAAGAATTATACATGAGTTCTAAGTGGGTTAGAAGTTGATCTGGTGTCATATCCACACAGAAAAATCTGCTTCTGATCTAGAGATCATGAGTCAGTTAATATATTTTTTTAGTTAACATTTTTAGCTGTGAAATTATTTAAATGAACAACATCATGAAACCTGTGGAAATTCATGTAAACAACAAATTTCACATATTTATGCTTTAACCCAGTTGTATGCCAGCAGCACACACTTTGGTCCAATACACCCAAAATGTTATTGAACCCTGTCACAAATAGTGAGATCTTTCAACATGGTGCATATTTTACCCTGAACAGAGCAACAGAGGCTTGAAGCTGGTTCTCATAGATGTCTCTTTCTCTGTAAAGTAGCTGTAACTTCTAAGAAGCTGATAAGCTGCTTTCTCAAACTTCAGTAGCACAGCAAACCTCACATTGTTTTGAGCTATGTTAATAGAATGATTCCCTGGTTACACGTACAAGAGTGGTGGGCATGAGACAGTGAGGCAGAACATAAAAAAAGAACATTTTTTTAAAAATTGACTTACTGGGATACTTTGGACAAATTCTTAAATTCATATGATTTCTTATTTACAACTGCCTGATCTCTCTGTTTAAAACCTCGCTATCATCGCAGGGTATGCATAACCATTGACCTGGATTTAGGGAGCTTACGTCCAGTCAGCTGAGCCACAGCCACTGTGTGTACTGCCAGCCCAACCCAATTGCAAAAGAAAAAGCACTTAGTTTAGGGAGGTTTCCATTCACAACTGTTCCAGGTCAAGCAAAACAATTCTGTGTTTCAAATGCAAGTTGAATTTTTTTGCCATTGTTTTGGTTTTTTTCTTTTTCCAGCTAGAATATTTGTAGAGTGGGGAAGGCTTTTTCAATTTGTCAAGCACCAATACCTTTTCACAAGCTTCCCTGTTAAGGAATTCTTTCCTTACCAAGCCCTACACATGAAGCTAAGAGTTAGGCCTTCATGCAGCTAAATTCACAAAGGAATTATCAACATTAACACCCTACCAACTTGCTGTTTGTCTAACAGTCCCATGAATTCCACAGTACTTAAAGTTCTGCCAGTAATGGCCCTAAAGCACTTACAGGTATGTTCCAAAGCTGTTTTAAAACTCAAGCAACGCTAAAACATTCAAAACGCCAAAGCTGTCCTGCTTGCAGGAGGTCCCTCAGGACCCGAGGAGCCACCCTCAGGACAAATTCAGCTGAGGCTGGGACTGAAGAGTGGGTGGGTGAACCAAACTGTACCCGAGGCTCTCACTAGCACACAGCCTCCTGTATTCAAGTCCCTGCCCCACCTGATCTGCAGCAAGAGCTTCTGTCTTCTCAGAAAGATGCCCTAATGGTTACCTTACTTTGGAATGACTAAATTTCACTTGTTGAAGAAATTTTGATTTGCTTAAATTTACTAACTGTGACATGTTACCTCATATCTATCGGTTTTAGTTAAATAACTACTAACGCAGCTGCTCTCACATGTTTCTCCACAAATTGTCCTGGTTTTGGCTGGGATGGAGTTGTTTTTTCTTCCTGACAGCTGGTATAGTGCTGTGCTTTGGAGTTTCCTGACATGCTTTTTAACTTTGCTAATGTCTAGATCAACCACATTTAAGTCATCTCTGACCAATATTTGTTCAATTCTAAAAACTTCTAATAATGGAGTTTCAAGTGCGTCCTGAGGTAACCTAATGCAACACTTTCAGATTTCTTATATTTAATCTAAAATTCCATTGCTGCCCATTATTTCTCCATATTCACTAGCAACAACAAGAACAGTTTATTTCTTTTTATTTTTGCAACCTTTTGCAAAGATTGCAAGCTGAGACTAGAGACTGCTGTAATGTGTCCTTCCATCTTCTCCACATAACCCCATTTCTTTCAGTGATTGCTAATACATCATGTTTTCTAAATGCCTGATCGCTTCCGTTGCCGGCCATGTATAGGAAAGAATAATTAGCACAGAAAACACGAGTGTAGCCAAGAAGCTATAAACAGAATGGCATTAATAGCAGGCATGCACTGAAAAGATACAAGTCAATTGTTAAGCTAATTAAAAGTAATGGTATGACAACAGAGAAAAATGTGTACTGGCTCAATATTAACTGGTTATGTTGAAGACATGATGGAAAACAAGCTTATGTTACTTCAAATGTTCTGTGTGTCAATGAAATTGTCTTTACATGCATCTAAAGTAAAGTGTATTATAGAAACTATTCACAGAGATCTGGTTTTTTTCCTTCGGAATGTGTGGTTATATAAATATATATAAATAATATATTATATAAATGAACTATAAATAACCTACAGAGGTTTGAAGCAAAGCAAAATTAACAGGGATCAACAAAGAATTTGGCTTTAAAGGGGTATATACACACTGGAGTAAGACTTTTCCTGTAATCATTCTCTTGATGCTTCTTATAAAAAAAGACTACATGGAAAATAAAACCATTGTAGTTTCTGTGAAAATGGAACTACTACCACAGAAAATAATAGCCTAGGATTATCCTGTATCACTTCATGAATCAAATAACTCCTCAAAAATAATTGCTAAATTTTTCTGTATATGCTAAAACATAACGGCTCTACATTTTCAGAATAAACACCTAAACCAGAATTAAATACTGGGAACCTGTTTTCCTGATGACTTGCAAAAATGCTAAAAAACTGTAGCTGTTGCTTTGCATGAGTACTTCAAAATGGTAAAGCTTAAAATACAATAAAGAATCAGAATTTGCCATGTTAGCCAAGAAAAGCACATGACTTCACTGGAGTCACAGGATAAAAGTTCACCATGGAGACTATTTTACTTTATTTCAACTTTATTTCAACTTTATTCTGGTACTTGAAAAAAATATAATTCTGCTATGTAGCCAGCACACCTAATATTAAGAGGTCAACAATGAACACTCTAAGTAACAAAATGAACTAATTAGCCTTCACAAAGTGCAATAAATCAAATAGCAGAGGACTATAGCAAAAAGGTTAGTCTTCTGTACAATGACATACACACAACTAAGGGAATAGCTACCTAGTCCCTAAGTTAACTTACTGTTTCATATACGAAATGGCTGCATAGGTACATTTATCGCTTCGGTGACTCATATCAAATGTATCTTACAGTTCTGCCAGGAATTTACCATTTGAGCTTTTTCGAAATACCATGTGTTGACAATGATCCTAATCTGTTTCCATGAAATGTCGCATTTCTTTTCACAGAAAAAGTATGAGTTATCCCTACTGCCAATCATTGGCATCCAAATTGTTGAGAAAAACACTACTGCGTGTTGAAAGTAAAAATAAAAAGTAGTATACAAGATAAGAAAAAAAAGTAGCAGACAGCAATATATACAGAAGGTCAAACAACTGAATGCTTTGTGGTATGACACAAGTACTGAGTGACATTTCAGTGTCTCTTTGAGATAGAAAGAAAAGGAAGCCATCAGATTTTTGTCATGTCCAAGGTGATCTTCACCAAAACTTAAAATATTTAGAACTGATGATGAATTAAAAGAAGCTTATTTTCTGAGGGGAATGTGTATGTTTCTATTTTAATATACCTACAGGCTAAGAATAATAATGCTGTTTCAGAGAGCAGGTAAACATTACAAAAATTCTAGTTAATTTCCATTAAAAATAATGAATTTTACAATTCCCTGCAAAAACAGGTCTTCTGAACTCCACTGGCACTAAGACAGCTCTAGCGATGATTTCCTTGAGAACTATGGACACTTTGATACCAGGCAACTGAGGACAGCATGCCTGAAAGCTGGGACTCCTAAAGCCTTCTGCTTCCTGTCAGCCCATGGGCATGCCAGCTGGCAGCAATGCAGAGTGCTTTTGCAAGATGCCCTTGTGGAAATGTACCCAAAGTAACGTGTTCCTGTAGAACCCTGGGGCTGACAATTCCTGACTATTTGAGTAGTGGTGTTTGGGGACTGCTTGTCAAATGAAGAAGAAATCCTAATAGCTTCTAAGATGCCACTTGTCATTTTATTAATAAAGAGCCCATAATGTGCCTGCTTGTGATAGTAGAGGATTAGCTCCTTCCAGGTATGTCTTCTGGCCCTATTAACTGTGTAGGCTGGGCTTCATACCACATCCTTCACAGTCATTGAAGCCTATTTGAACTGGTGCAGAACATGAGAAGTCACGTACTCATGATACATTCGGAAAGACCTAGCCTTAGAGGGACATGTGAAGAATGGAAGCGAACACATGAGAAACTTAAACTACAATTTGCAGTTTGGAGCTGAAACACAAAGGCAGCAACACTCAGCTAGCCTGACAATTTCATCCTGACCGGGGCAAAACAATTTATGAAATTTCTAGCTCCGTTTCAAGCAGCTTTTCTATGGAGAATGTACTTCACTCATACTTCGCGCAAGACACATCCCCTCACATTTTACAGATCACACCTCTTGCGATTTAGTAACCTGAAATTAAGTAAGTAGCCATATCTATAACAGTCTCTTTATCATCCATGTCTACTGTTTGGGGTAAACAATAGGTTACTAACCAGAAAAATATCTCTACTTCTAGTCCTGGCAAAGGGCAGTATACCACAAACACAGGCACTGTTGGGGTTGAAGTACTGGCTCCATTCAATCAGCTGGAGTTTTAACATCAGATTAAGAAGAGTCAGAATTTTGCTCTACTTTTACTGAACCATATTTTTTTCTCTACTGGTATATTTTGCAGTATTTCTTGTGTTAAAGCAGATTTCCTAAAACAAACAATCAAATGAATACAAACATAGTAAATTTACCTGAGTACTAAGTGTTTGTTTGGATTATAATGCAGCAAATCATGTATGTAAGAATTCCAATAAATACAAAGTACTGATTCAAGTCTCATACCACATGTAGCTGAACAAAGCTAATTTGAGTATGCAGTGATGCAGGCATGAAATAAATACATTTATGCACAAAAAAATTTTAATCTCACACTGAATCTTAAGCTTATTTAATTTGAATATATAATTAATCCTGGAGTATTTATTTATTTCTGGGTTTTCTGTCTCTAATTTGTAAGTATCAATAACAATTCAATCCAACGATAGTTTTTGTACCCCAGATCATCAAATTTGAAGATATTTTCCATACTAATAATATTTCCACCATGTTATAAACACGCAGAAGTATACAGAATCATGAAACTAAATAGCAAGTATAGCTCTGTAATAAAATAGTACATATGTGAAGGGGATTGATTTAGCTTCTACATGGAACATTTCTCAGCTTTAAAAGTTCTTATACATATTAATGTAAATTTTTTTCCCTTTTTGCATTGAATTGTAAAGTAGTTTATAATGAGAAAATGACTCAGTTATCCCCACTTGTGCTACATTATCTGCTGTGGGATGGAGAAGGGGTTGATAATGAATATATATATTTTTAAAAAATCTGGAGGATTCAGATAGAGTACAGGCCTAAAACGATCACCTGCCTAAGGCTGAATTTCACCCATAGCACAGATGGCAGTGCTAAGCATGTGAAAGCAGCAATTCCTTTCAATAACTGATGGATACTTTGAGGGTTTTTTATTGAATCTAATTATTGGTGGATAGGAAGATCCTTTCTTTTTTTTCCCCTCTCACTATATATGACTTCAAACAGGTGCTTTGGGAAGGTGCCTTAATCTGCAGATGAAGATAGCCAGCTGAAACCTGCCAAGGTTGCCTCAAAAACTTTTATTTTTTTACAGCCCCCCCCACCCCGATGCCCACACCCTCAACAGAGTCAAACTCAAAAAAATCCACTAAAACAATTGTTTTAGTCACATCAAGTTCTTTAAGACAAAGAGAAAATTATGAAATATTTAATATGAACATTTTAAAGCACACTGAATCAATTGTTTCACAGATAACTTTGTTTCAGGTAGTACCTAAATATTACATTACTGGAGTTCAAAGTTCGTTGAAAATCTGTTTTTTTCAAGAACAAAACATTTTGTTCTTCTCAGAAGAATTTACCTTTCACAGTAATGAGAAGAAAAAATTACTTCCTGATTGATCCAAAGCAATTTTCCTGACTTTATGTTGTTGTTCAACCATTACAGCAAACCAAAACAAGCACAAAAATCAGTTTTTCCTCACAGTTTAATTTCTTAATGCTTTTTTATTCCAATCTGATGATGAAATATTCTTTTCATGCAACACACTGTGGCATCACCTCTTTGGTGATGTAGTAGTTTGATTTTCATAGGACAGAATTGTCTACAGGTCTTATATAAGCAGCTCTGCATAATCTGTATGTCTGCTTTTGTCTACAGTTTCTTGAACCGTACATTTACAGTCAACCTGGTTTGTTTATAAGCTTTACCAATATCAATACTCAAAACTCACCAAGACATGAGGTACATATGCAGAAGAAACAAACATTTATGTTTACTTGTTAGGAATGGGTTACCTTTTTCTTTTCAAAGCTAATGCTTTCAGAAACAAATTTAAAAGCTACTTTCTGAATGTTTCTTTGGCTTTTGCCACTCACTCAGCAACACTTTCACCTCTCTCATGCGGCAACTCTCAGCAACTGCAGCAAAGCAAAGAGGAAATGCTGCCATCCCTGGATGTGGACTCCTCAGAGTAGATAGAAATATGTGGGAGTGATCTGTCACCCACATATTCCCAAAGATCATAGACTCACAGAATGGTTTGTGTTGAAAGGGACCTTTAAAGACCATCTAGTCCAGTCTCCCTGCTGTGGGGGAGATTTGTTATTTCTTAAATGTTCCAATAAAGAAAACCATATATGTGGCAGAGATAACGAGGCACAGGTAAAGACATCCAAATAGAACACACTGCAGTTTTCTGAGCCAAGAGAGGATCAAAACAGCCGCTTACTCGGAGGCCATTAGACAAAGGAAGAAGAATAAAAAGTTGATAACTTGCTCAGTCACCAACAGGTCACCAGAACTCACAGAGATAATCAATTGGGCAAGGATCAGATACAAGTATTAACTAAGAAAACATCTCACGAAAAACACATGGCTGTAAGGGGACCCTACCTTAACTGCAGTGCACATAGATCTAAATTCTTCATGTCAGATACATTGTGCATAACGTAAGCCAGAACTTAAAGGGAGAGGTGTTGCGCTCCAAGGCTTAAAAGGAACAGCAGAGCCATGATAATCAGTATCTTCTTGCTGGAGCTCCAACAGTGGTAAAAAAATTTTCCAACCTCATGAAAAACTGGTAACATTCCTGGGCCTTTGAACTGGGTCAATCGAGTGTTGGTATTTTGAGAAGCCTTGCGCAAACACAGGAAAACTTGTCTGCAAGTTTAAGTGTTCCCTTGTCAATGCATGTAATTGCTCTATAAGTTGTACTATACGGTCGGAATGTTTTAAGAGCTCTGTTTTCTTTAATCTGGCACTAGTGTTCAAAATGGTCAGCAAGACATTCCACTCACCTCGGCAAACCACCAACAAAGGTGCAAACATTGACAGAGGGTGAATCACAGGCAAGCAGCTCTAGCACCTCTGACTAAGGCTAAGTCAGCAAACTGAAATTATTCTGTCTTTATGATAATGATCAGACCTTTTTATCACTGTTTCTGAATGCACTGAAAAATGTTGCTGCATAGAAGAATTTGAACAAGAACAGTGTGTGGACAAACGTTTGCATAGTGTTAAGCAAAAGTCTCCTTGCTACCATGCTATCATGAATTAGAGTGATCTTCACTAACTTTTTGGCCCGTCAAATTTGGCCAAAGTATGCAGACTACTCGGTGGCTGACATCACCAAAGGCTCTGGTTATGTTAGCTACTCTAGTCTCTTGAACAGGTGTCCCTGGCAACAAAAGGATTCTTGTATTTTAGTTTTAAATGTCTTCCAGTAGCAATTAAAAAATTAGTTAAATTTTGCTGACATCTACAGCAGAGTTGGAGTGACTAAGCTGATAAAAGAGGTGCTCTGCACCTCTTACAGATCACATCAGTCTTTGGATGAGTATTAAAACCTCCTGGATTCTTTAACCTTTGTGCATGGTCAGCTGGCCATGGATGACCAACTGCATGCAAATACACCACGCAATTTCAGGAAAATTTTTGTCTTCTCCAGGGTGTGAATAGTGGCTCCTTGTTGAAGCTACTCAGACACTGAGAAAGCTTAAGTACCGTTGCCATATCAAACCAAGTACAAATACTTTACATTCTCCATGTTGATGTTAATGACTAAGAAACTTCCAGCAGTAACACCTGTATGTTTGTTATGCTTCTTTACGACCTCAAGACAAGGAATAATCAAAGATAGAAAAAGAAAATACTGAATAAAATCTGTATGAATAACTGATTATAATGTGAAGGGTTTGTAGTGTTCCAGCCCTAGTTCTTGTCGGAGCTCATGCATTTGATTCAGTGAGCAGCTTACAACTCACTGGAGTGTGCACAGTGAAGCCCTTCTGCCCAGACTTGGTAGTAATTCTTCTATTCACTTGAATATGCCCTTTCGCTCTCAGATTTTATTTATTTTAAAACAGTGTCACTTAGAATAAATGCTAAAACATATGGACTGCTGCTTCTGAAATTACAGATAGGATAGAGGCTGTCAGGCCATTGAACACATCAGTTGCAATGCAATGCTACTATTATATTGTACTCTTGTGGAATTGACCTTGAATTTCCTTTTAGAAATGCAGAGTGTAATCCATTCCTTTGCAAAGGGCTTTCCCAAGGTCTATGCATCATTATAGTTTAATAACTTATGGAAAATACAGGAGGTACTCAAGCACAACCACCAAAGTTGATACTATAGCCTTGCAAAGTAAATATATACTTGCTTTTGTTTTAGAATTTGTGCTTCATTGAGCCTTCAAGTTGACACCTCTCTATAATTTCAAACTTAAATTTAAAAATAGTTATCTGTCTCTTTAAATGTTTTCATTTTCTTTTCTCATTCCAGAAAAGCAGAAATTACCATTTCAAAAAATTAAACACCAGCTGAGTTCTCAGCACAATAGAACTTTTCTTTTTTTTTAACACTTCTTATTATGAAGATAAAACCTATTCTTGTTTGAGGTGGGTGGTACATCCTGTAGTAAATGCCCAGCAGTATCCCTAAGTAATGGAATCAGAGAGATACTAGTTCTGCAAAACGTCACATCAAAACACACAACACAAGTTAGCTCTCAAGTTGAGCTAAAGAGGTATAAAAGTATTTAGGTGGATATTATTCCCAGAGGAAAAGGAATTTTGATGCAGCAATGGACTTGAGGGGAAAAGCTACAGTTGCTGGAGACATACTATACAGCCTGTTACAAGAGCAACTCACACCTTGAAGGTCCAGGTGTTGAATGTCTTCAAGAAAATATTTATGCAAAGACAAGTGCTCTTCTTTATTCCTCTGTTTGTGTTATTTCTTAAATGTTCCCATAATGTCAGTTTAGTGGAACTGATGAGGAATATTTCAAGAAAGGTTTTCTGTGTTGGAAAACATACTTCCAAATATTTTTCCATGATACTTTTCAAAAAGAGGTCTGTAAGGAGGAGTCCTAAATTCAGAATACTAATGTCACAATATTTAAGGTACTGATTTTTGAGTTAAAATACATAGTGACCTTGACCATCTGATTTGGAACAGACAGTTGAACCTAAATCTCCCACAGTGGTGCAAGTGGATACTCCAGAAACAATAGGCATTCTAGATTATATTTATTACTTTTTTTACTGTTGTTTCTTCCCACACAGTCCAGGTGGTCGTCTTTTTCCTCCAAAGCAGAATGAAGAATTTTGAATATTGGATATTTCCTAGCCAGTACTCCTGTCCATCTAATATTTCTTGCCCCTATATCGGTGAGGGATTTTCCTTATAATTTCTGTCTGTGGTAGTCTAAGCAAAAGGAATTGGAACTTGGAGCAATGCTTCCCTGTTTTTTCCCAGCAAATGTAAAGAAAGTTTTCCTGCCTCCACATTGGTCAGGAAAAATAATCTGGTACATAATTTTACTCCTGTCTCCCTTTGACCCTAACAACAAGCACCCTTCAATTTTGTTACCTGTTTCCTCTGATTAACATCTGAGGCATTGTTTACAACAATGTATATATCTAAATCAACATGACCAAATATTTGTTGTTTTCTATAGTCTTGAGAGCTAATGTTCACAAACATACTTTGCAACAGTTTTGAACAAAGCTGGTTTTAAATCATTACCAGAAAGTCCTTAAACTGCTATAAACCAACATTATCACCAAATATCTAGGCTAGACCAAACTAACATGCAAAACCACCAACAAAACACAACCCAAAACCCAAGACCAAGAGTAAGCAGAATTTTGTTGGTTTTAATATCTTTGGAGTGGGACTAGGCATCACACTTGCAACTGATGGAAATTTCCATCAGTCATCATGCAGCATCAGCTGTTAAGGTGGAAAACAAAGCTTCCAAAAGAGCTGTAACAAGATACAATAGCTAATGTTTTTAGACATGGAGGCTCCAAGCCACACTACTCATACACAAGCATTTCAAGAAATGCTTAATAACAAAACCATAACACCAGGCCATCTCTGCTCCCAGTTTAGATCTTCAAAACTCCAGCATCTAACTCCCAAGTTCATGTAATATTAATCGTTAAGTCATGAAACAATAATGCATGTTACTTTCAATACTAGAAGTGATACAGGAGCCTACAGTTTTTCTTCTTGATGTGCACAGAAGCACTTACCACTTGGTGGGTCTGAGTAGCTCAGCGGATTTCTCACATCTAAGCCCCACTGACATACATTAACGAGACACATCTTTGACTCTTCTTCCTGCCTGCTATATAGTCTGGGTATAGCCTGTTCTCCAGTGCTAGTTCTTGTAAGCGTTTCAGTATTTTACCCAGTGATTGCTTAACATAGAACAGGCAAAAACTGCTCAGAACGCAGCTGAAACACAGGATTTGCCTTTTCAGGCTGGATGATCCAAACACTTCCCTCAGACATAACCTCGAGTTTCTTATGTCTCTCTGGCTCACTGAATATTATAGAAAG
Source organism: Phaethon lepturus (assembly GCF_000687285.1). NCBI lineage: Eukaryota > Metazoa > Chordata > Aves > Phaethontiformes > Phaethontidae > Phaethon > Phaethon lepturus. The sequence goes on along the minus strand of NW_010544028.1, from coordinate 5,116 downwards.
TAAACAGCTTCCAACATACCTACAGACTACTGCAGCTGAAAAGCTGTCCACTGCCTGAGAAGGAGGGCCAAGGGAGGCAGACGTGGAGCTCATGCAAGAGGAGAAGGGAGCTGAACCCAGACATTTGGCATCCGTGATGATTCTCTTACCACTGTGGGGCAGGAAGGAGAACATCCTCTGTAATCTTCTCCTCCTCCTTCTGAAGAGAGATCTAATTAATTGATTAATTAATTAAGGAGCAGCTGTTTCCTTTTGGAAAGGCCTGCTTGTAAGAGAGAATTCAGGACAGAGAATTCCCCAAACAGGAGGAGTTGCTCTCTGGAAGTGACAAAGTGGTACCAAAGCCCCGGAGAGAGCAGGGTGTGATTTAAATCTGTCTATGTCCTCAGTGAATAATTTTTGTTATCTCAGGAGACTCCCTGTTCTGAGATGCCTAACATCTCTTGAATATTACCAGAGGGGAGCACAACTCACAGACTCGGCTCATATACCAATGCCATTTTTGTTTCAAAACCCCATTTTGTAGGACTAAAGCTTAAATTACTTCAAAACACAAATTGATTCTAATGCAGACAGTGCTCCTAAATCAAGGAAGTAAAACACCCACAAAAGATATATAGAAACTCCTCTCACATCCCAGACTAGACATAGACAGAGAGACATTTAAAAATCCATTCCTAATTCAGAAGTCTTAATAAGTGATACATTTCTCAGAAGTACTGACTACCAGTCACTTCTTAACACAAAAAAGCTTTGCTGCTTATGTGGATCACTTTAGAAATCTTTTGAAAGGGAAACTTGAGCATTATGCAAGTGTTTTCCATGAATGCACAGAACCTTATTTTGCATTCACAGATTTTACATAAATTCAGGGTGGGATTAGGCTCCAAAAAAGCAATTTCTTGTGAAGCAGAGAGAGAAAGTGGCTAATAACAGCTCAAATAAGAGGTACTTTCTTGTGGAAAATATAGAACACTCCTTCTCACATACAGAAATAAATTACCATGAGTGTTTGAAAACCTTATAGAAAATAGATTCCATAGCGATTATTATTTTCATGTAATACAAACACTTTTTTATTTAATCTCACTGCTGATAAATGATATAGTTTTAAGTGTTTACTCTGTAGTTTCCTCTTTCTTTGAATTCACTCAATTGTATTATCTGGTCTGTATCAAAGGAATTAATCTAAATCAAATATAGAAGTCAACACTTAGTTTGACGAATGTCAGTTTTATTTTCTTATCTCTTATCCTAGTTTCAATGCATCTTTAAACATATAAGCAAATCCTTTATTCTTCGCATACAATAGCTTGAATTTCTATTACTACTCTGTTACCATCAACATTCTTTAAAATTACCATCCCTAGAAAGGTATTTTTTAAAAAACTATTTTATTCAGCATTTAATAGATAATACATATATGTTTTGAAATTTACATTACATAATTAAACATATTGAAATTGATAATGTTTCAAAATAGCTACTTTCCTTTCACATAAAACCTATTTACACTAAGTAAAACATATTTATACTATATCGATTACACTACACTATACACATATTGGTTACACACTATACATACAATGCACTATATTTGTTAAAATATACTATACTCATATTTACACTAATAAAACATATTTACACTAAATTCAACCAGATGTAATGACTCTGAAAAATGGGGCATTTTTATGAAGAGATCTGTAACACTGTATACCAAATCAGAATACATATGGGGCTGCTTCCAATGTAAATTATTGTGAATTGTCATTGGATTGGCAGGCACTTCCTAAAACCAACGTTTGTACTTTTGCCCAAGTTGCGGCTCTGAACTGAAATCAATAGAGGTTTGAGCTGAGAAATGACTGTGGATCATTACATCTAGCCTGTTGACAGACATTTTAGTTTGTGGTTAAGACTATCAATCCTAACATTAAAGAAAAGAATTACAGATATATCAGTCTACCATTGAAGTTTGTTCCAATTTTTCTCTCTTATTTGACTGAGCATGCCCTGTTTGGCCATCTGTGCATTCTGTAGAAAGGTTTCACTGTTTTGTAAGATAAAAGTAGGTAAATTCAGTGGCAAGGTTTTCTTGGGGGATAGGAGAATGAGTGAAACCACTGCTTGTGATTTTACCCTGGAGACAGAAGAGTTTTTTGTTACAGTCATAATAACATGGTGAATTTATTTGTTAATTCTTGATTTTCAAAGGTGTGTTTTGGTCTTGGAAGTACTATTTACTAGAATGTGATTCTGTCACCTTCTCTTTTTCTTGTTTCTTTCCACATGAATGATTAATTTAAAGATATACTATGAACTTGGTCTTCTGCTTGGTGAGGACTTCATAAATCCTTATTGTGAGGCCACGGAAGATATGATATATGGTCACACCACATACATGGTTATGTTGACCAGTATTTTGTCCACAAATCAAATACCATTGACACATTTTTTTTTGCTTTTGTATTTAAAAATAAAATAAGTTAGCTTTTCTAGGTAAAGTGATCTGTCCCTCACATTAAATTTTGTAGTCCAGGGAAAGGAAAAAAAATTTCCATGGGGTTATTTTGGTCAATGCCTCTCTTCCAAAGGCAAGTCTTAAATGAAAAGCAAAGCCAATATTGGATTAGTTTGATGTTTACTTAAGCAGAATCTCAAATGTTGAAAAAACGCTGAGTAAGTTAGAAACTCAAATTCTATCACCTTTCAATGGGATTTAAACTTCTAGGTGAGGAATATGCTTTGGAGATTGTTATGACCTGCAGAGAAAAAGTGATGGGACAATTTTCAAAATGAGCAAATAATTGGGCAAATTGTTCCTGGTTTTATAGAAGATTGATCTATGGGCAAAAGCTTAATGACTTTACCTCTTCCTTTATCTTTCTGCTATCAAAGAGAGCAGATTCCTCTCCTTCCTGAAAGCACACATTTCTGTTCTGGCGGAAGATCACTGAATGAAAGGTCTATTATCTAACCTTTTCACACCAGTTTGCAGAGTGGGACCAACACAGCGAGGGAAGACCTGTAATTTCCACAAAAGGGGCTGTCTGTGGACATAACTTACAGCTATGTGGGAAAGGTATTTTCTTTCCTTTTGGTGTAATATCTTCCACTGCTAGGATTGGGAAAATGTAGCTCTGCATCTCCTCTCACAGTTTTCTCTGGTAGAATGAAGTAACAGAGCCCAGAATTAAATCAGTAGGATTTCTGTTGTTGTTTGGTTTTTGGTTTTTGTTTTTTTTTTCCCCCAAGCAAAGTGAAATTAAAGTGAAATAACTTTACCTTTAGATATATGAGGACATAGGAAACTACATGAAATCTAGATAGCAGAAAGCCCAAGCACACTTGCTGGTTTCTTCTAATCTGGATACAAAAATCCCTCATAAAAATCCCTTATCAGTGTTAGGCTGTGATGTTAGAAACAGAAGTAATTGTCTCAATGCTGACAAGTTGCCTTTTTTGTTTACCTTTCCTGTGCTTTCAGGGGAAAGGGTGATAAGCAGATTCTATCTTGTTCTTTTCAGACTACCCCAGCAAGAGGTTGAGATTAAGACCCTTGGAGAGAAAATCTATTAGAAATTCAGTGTACAGTCTACTCTAGATAATGCAGGAGTTTGGACTGTTCCTCTACTCTAGATAATGCAGGAGTTTGGACTGTTCCTCTCATTTCTTCATGAATCATTCATAACCTGGAGATAACATAATACCAACTCAATCAAAAGTTTAAAAATACATGTTGTATAATGAAAAAGATGAATCTTGGCATTAGGGCTCATCAGAATTATTTATTTATTTCTGATTCCAATTATTTTCAGATTCAATTTTCAGATTCAAACATGAAAAGATCTTTATAAGAAATTGAGAACTATTTTCCTCTATGTTTAAGCAGATTGTTTAGTAAGAAAGGTGTGGCAACAATTCTTCGTCTTCAAACTTTGATTTATTATCTGCTTGGAGACAAAATATACTCAAAGAATAAAGTATTATTTAGGATCAGCCTAGCTGGCAAAATCTGACCTGTGTAAAAGATTTTTTACGATCATTGCCACGTTAACAGTTGCGATTGTATGTCATGGTATTCTTTCAAGTTAAGTATGGCTATCAGCCAGCATAGTCTCCTTATCACCCAAACTTCACTATAACCCCATAGTGGTTAACTACTCTTGTGTCTACTTTCAATCAGCAGCCAATATCAATCTACATTCATTAATCCCAGCTATGGCATATTAAGTAAGGCTGTTAATTGAAAGTTGATCTAAAATTCCAAGTTTGCAGTGTGAAAAGGTTTCATACATCAATTTATCATTTTTTCCTCCCAAGTGTCTGTGGAGGTAAAACTGTTTTGCTTCTCACCTCTGCCCATCTGATAAAGTCTGGTTAAAAATTAGTTTTTACCACCTAGAGCCCACAGCAGATGATCTGCCAAAAATATTTACAACTTCTGAGAGCTGAAGGGAATTAGAAGAATCTTTTTAGGAAGTGAATCTGGACTGAAGTCCCAGGACAGCCTGGAAATAAATTGATTATAAAACTAAGAATGTTTGGAGGACACTTTCTAGTGTGACCTGGGCTGTAAGGTATGTAACTCCCTGACTGCGTAACTGAGGTTAGTATGAGGTGTACTGAGGCGGTGAGGATAGACCTGCTAGAGTTGAGGAAGCTTTCTTTTTATTCTTAAATTTTGCAGCTGTTACTCATGAAACGGTTGTTGCCTCACACTGGCTTGAATTAAGGTTGATTTCAAGACAGCTGATTTACATCAATACATTCCACATTAATCTTTTTTTTTAAAGTACACAGGGGTCTGGTCTGTTCCTAAAGGAATAAGCATGCCAGCACAATCCATCAGTGTTTCCAGGGGTGAAAACTGCTGTCACAGCCCAGGGCCCTTCCAGTAGTTTCCTGGCAGCACAACAGACCAGCACGAAGCTAAATTGTGTGAGGGCATCCAGCCCCTTCGGCTTCTTGTTGCACGGGACTCTACCACGATCAGCACAACACCCACAGGACTTTCACCCCAGCCCCCATCTGCTGAGCCTCCATCCATCAGCTCTTTGGGAGCCCCGGGGCAGGTGGGCACGTCACCTTCTGCTGCCAGAGCGGCCGTGGGCGG